>NC_060287.1:18276369-18279803 GCF_021613505.1 Equus quagga | reverse complement strand
GTGCACCACTTCACCCTTTGTGCCCACCCCCCACCCCACCTTTTCCCTGGTAGCCACTAAACTGTTCTTAGTCCATAATTTTAAATCCCTCATATGAGTGGAGTCATACACAGATTATCCTTCTCTCGCTGGCTTATTTCACTTAACATAATTCCCTCAAGGTCCATCCATGTTATTGCAAATGGAATGATTTTGTTCTGTTTTACAGCTGAGTAGTATTCCATTGTATATATGTACCACATCTTCTTTATCCATTCGTCTGTTGCTGGGCACTTAGGTTGCTTCCATGTCTTGGTTATTGTAAATAATGCTGCAATGAACATTGGGGTGCATAGGACTTTTGGGATTGCTGACTTCAAGCTCTTTGGATAAATACCCAGTAGTGGGATGGCTGGATCGTATGGTAGTTGTATTTTTAATTTTTTGAGGAATCTCCATACTGTTTTCCATAGTGGCTGCACCAGTTTGCATTCCCGCCAGCAGTGCATGAGGGTTCCTTTTTCTCCGCAACCTCTCCAACATTTGTTACTGTTAGTATTAGATATTTTTGTCATTCTGATGGGTGTAAGGTGATATCTTAGTGTAGTTTTGATTTGCATTTCCCTGATGATCCGCGATGATGAGCATCTTTTCATGTGCCTATTGGCCATCAGTATATCTTCTTTGGAGAAATGTCTGTTCATGTCTCCAGCCCATTTTTTGATTGAGTTGTTTGATGTTTTGTTGTTGAGTTGCGAGAGTTCTTTATATATTATGGAGATTAACCCTTTGTCAGATATATGACTTGCAAATATTTTTTCCTAGTTAGTGGGTTGTTTTTTCCTTTCAATCCTGTTTTCATTTGCCTTGAAGAAGCTCTTTAGTCTGATGAAGTCCTATTTGTTTATTCTTTCTATTGTTTCCCTTCTCTGAGAAGGCATGGTGTCCTAAAAGATCCTTTTAATAATGATGTCAAAGAGTGTACTGCCTACGTTTTCTTCCAGAAGCCTTATGGTTTCAGGTCTCACCTTTAGGTCTTTGATCCGTTTTGAGTTTATTTTGGTGAATGGTGAAAAAGAATGGTCAATTTTCATTCTTTTACTTGTGGCTTTCCAGTTTTCCCAGCACCATTTGTTGAAAAGACTTTCTTTTCTCCATTGTATGCCCTCAGCTCCTCTGTCAAAGATAAGCTGTCCATAGATGTGTGGTTTTATTTCTGGGCTTTCAATTCTGTTCCATTGATCTGTGCACCTGTTTTTGTACCAGTACCATGCTGTTTTGATTACTGTAGCTTTGTAGTATGATTTGAAGTCAGGGATTGTGATGCCTCCCGTTTTGTTCTTTTTTCTCAGGATTGCTTTAGAAATTCGGGGTCTTTTGTTGCCCCATATGAATTTTAGGATTCTTTGTTCTAATTCTGTAAAGAATGTCATTGGGATTCTGATTGGGATGGCGTTGAATCTGTAGGTTGCTTTAGGTAGACCGGACATTTTACCTATGTTTATTCTTCCAAACCATGTACATGGGATGTCTTTCCATCTCCTTATGTCGTCATCCAATTCTCTCAGAAAGGCCTTGCAATTTTCATTATATAGGTCCTTCACTTCCTTAGTTAAATTTACCCCAAGGTATTTTATTCTTTTTGTTGTGATTGTGAATGGTATTGTGTTCTTGAGTTCTTTTTCTGTTGGTTCATTACTGGAGTATAGAAATGCTACTGATTTATGCAAATTGATTTTATACCCTGCAACTTTGCTGTAGTTGTTGATGACTTCTAACAGTTTTCCAATGGATTCTTTGGGGTTTTCTATATATAAGATCATGTCGTCTGCAAACAGCGAGAGTTTCACTTCTTCCCTCCCTATTTGGATTCCTTTTATTCCTTTTTCTTGCCTGATTGCTCTGGCCAGGACTATGTTAAATACAAGTGGTGATAGAGGGCATCCTTGTCTTGTTCCTGTTTTCAGGGGGATGACGTTCAGGTTTTGCCCATTGAGTATGATGTTGGCTATGTGTTTGTCATATATGGCCTTTATTATGTTGAGGTAGTTTCCTTCTATGCCCATTTTGTTCAGAGTTTTTATCATAAATGGCTGTTGGATCTTGTCAAATGCCTTCTCTGCATCTATTGAGATGATCATGTGGTTTTTATTCCTCAGTTTGTTGATGTGGTGTATCACGTTGATTGATTTGCGGATGTTGAACCACCCCTGTGTCCCTGGTATGAATCCCACCTGATCATGATGTATGATCCTTTTGATGAAGTGCTGAATTCTGGTTGCCAAAATTTTGTTTAGAATTTTTGCATCTATGTTCATCAGTGATATTGGCCTGTAGTTCTCTTTTTTCGTGGTGTCCTGGTCAGGTCTTGGTATCAGCATGATGTTGGCCTCATAGAATGTGTTAGGAAGTGTTCCATCTTCCCTAATTTTTTGGAATAGCTTGAAAAGAACAGGTATTAAATCCTCTCTGAAAGTTTGGTAGAATACCCCAGGAAAGCCTTCTGGTCCTGGGGTTTTATTCTTTGGGATGTTTTTGATTGCTGTTTCAATCTCTTTCCTTGTGATTGGTCTGTTCAAATTGTCTGCCTCTTCTTGAGTGAGCTTTGGGAGATTGTAGGAGTCCAAGAATTTATCCATTTCCTCTAGGTTATCCATTCTGTTGGCATACAGTTTTTTGTAGTATTCTCTTATAATCTGTTGTATTTCTGCAGAGTCTGTTGTTATTTCTCCTCGCTCATTTCTCCCTTTGAGCTTTCTCCCTTTTTTTCTTTGTAAGTCTGGCTAGGGGTTTCTCAGTTTTATTTATCTTCTCAAAAAACCAGCTCTTTGTTTCATTGATCCTTTCTACTGCCTTTTTCCTTTCAATAGTATTTATTTCTGCTCTGATTTTTATTATTTCTCTCTGTCTGCTGACGTTGGGCTTCATTTGTTCTTTTTTCTCTAGTTCAGTTAGGTGTGCTTTAAGGTTGCTTATTTGGGATTTTTCTTGTTTGTTAAGATGTGCCTGTATTGCGATGAATTTTCCTCTTAATACACCTTTTGCTGTATCCCATATGAGTTGGTATGGCATGCTATCATTTTCCTTTGTTTCCAGGTATTTTTTTATTTCTCCTTTATTTCTTCAATGATCCATAGCTTGTTCAGTAGTGTGTTGTTTAGATTTCACATCTTTGTGCCTTTTTCAGCTTTTTTCTTGTAATTAATTTCTAGCCTTATAGCACTATGATCTGAGAAGATGCTTGTTATTATTTCAATTTTTTTAAATTTGTAGAGGCTTGCCTTGTTTCCCAACATATGGTCTATCCTTGAGAATGTTCCATGTGCACTTGAGAAGAATGTGTATTCAGCTCTTTCAGGGTGAAGTGATCTATACATGTCTATTAAGTCCAAATGCTTTAGTTTTTCATTTAGCTCCACTATTTCCTTGTTGATTTTCTGTCTGGATGATCTGTC
>NC_060287.1:18037729-18276269 GCF_021613505.1 Equus quagga | reverse complement strand
AATTTCTAGCCTTATAGCACTATGATTGGAGAAGATGCTTGTTATTATTTCAATTTTTTTAAATTTGTAGAGGCTTGCCTTGTTTCCCAACATATGGTCTATCCTTGAGAATGTTCCATGTGCACTTGAGAAGAATGTGTATTCAGCTCTTTCAGGGTGAAGTGATCTATACATGTCTATTAAGTCCAAATGCTTTAGTTTTTCATTTAGCTCCACTATTTCCTTGTTGATTTTCTGTCTGGATGATCTGTCCATTGATGTGAGTGGGGTGTTGAGGTCCCCTACTATTATTGTGTTGTTTTTAACATCTTCCTTTAGGTCTGTTAAAAGTTGCTTTATGAATCTTGGTGCTCCTGTGTTGGGTGCATAGATATTTATAAGCATTATTTCTTCTTGATGAAGTGTCCCTTTGATCATTATATATTGTCCCTCTGTGTCTCTCTTTACCTGTCTTATTTTGAAATCCACTTGGTCTGAAATAAGAATTGCAACACCTGCCTTTTTTTCCTTGCTATTAGCTTGAAGTATTGTCCTCCACCCCTTCACCCTGAGTCTGTGTTTGTCCTTGGAGCTGAGGTGTGTTTCCTGGAGGCAACAAATTGTTGGATCTTGTTCTTTAATCCATTTTGCCACTCTGTGTCTTTTTATTGGAGAGTTCAATCCGTTTACATTGAGAGTGATTATTGATGCATGTGGACTTAATGCTGTCAATCTGTTGCTCGTTATCTTGTTTTCCTGCATTTCTTTTCCTGTTTGCTTTAGACTACCCATTAAATACTGCAATTTCTTATGCTGGGTTTCTTAGATTTTTCTTTATTTATGATTTGTGACTCTGTTCTGTACTTTATTTTAGTGTCTACCTTGAAGTTTGTATTTAGAATCTCGTGTATAATATAGTCTATTCTCTGGTGGTCTCTTACTTACTCGACCAATACTGATTTAGACCCTTTGCTCTTCCCCTCTTAAATAATTATTTTCATTTTTTATTCCAACTCGTCTTATTAATTTGTAGTTAGAGTGCTAAGATCGTCCTTGTTTTGGTAGTTTCCTTATTTTTACCCTAATGCTATAGTTGAATATTTGCTATCCTGTTCTGGTTCTATCCATCGGTCTCCCTAGTCTGTGGATTGTGTCCCCTTTCTCCCATTTTTCTTTTTTCAGGTATGAGAGCCTTCTTGAGGATTTCTTGTAATGGAGGGCTTTTAGTTACAAATTCCCTTAACTTTTGTTTGTCTGGAAAAGATTTAATTTCTCCCTCATATCTGAAGGAAAGTCTTGCTGGATAGAGTATTCTTGGCTGAAGATTTTTATCTTTTAAAGCTTTGAATATGTCACTTCATTCTCTCCTAGCTTGTAGGGTTTCTATAGAGAAATCCGCTGACAGTCTGATAGGGGCTCCTTTATAGGTTATTCTCTTTTTTTTCTTACTTCGCTGAGTATTCTTTCCTTATCTTTCCTTTTTGCCAATTTTACTACTATGTGCCTTGCAGTAGCTCTTTTTACATTGACAAATCTAGGAGATCTAAAACCCTCCTCTACACACATTTCTCCATCGATCCCTAGATTTGGTAAGTTCTCTTCAATTATTTCATTAAGCACACTTTCTGCTCCATTTTCCTTTTCCACATTCTCGGGAATTCCTATGATCCTTATGTTCTTACTCCTCATTGAACCCATTATCTCTTGGAGATTTTCCTCATTTTTTTTTAATTCTTAGTTCTCTTTCTTCCTTTGTCTGGAGCCATTCAGCGTGTCTATCTTCAATTATGTTAATTTTCTCTTCTATGGTGTCTACATGGGCATTCAGGAAATCCGTATTCTGTTTTATCTGGTCCATTGTGTTTTTCATCTCTAGTAATTCTGTTTGATTCTTCTTTATGATTTCAATCTCTTTTGTGAAGTAACTCCAGAACTCGGCTTGTTTCTCTATCTTTCTGTCTACCTCATTGAGTTTTTTGATTATAGCTGCTCTGAACTCATTATCACTTAGTTTACCTAATTCCAAGTCCTCAGGACTTAATTCTATGTTTTTATTGTTTTCCTTCTGGTCTGGGGCTTTTATAAATTGCTGGACGGTAGAGGAGCGGTTTTTTCGCATGGTCGTAGAATTTGGTTGCAGTTACAGCCTGCGGCCACTAGATGGGGGTCGAGAGCCATGTGTTATGAGCTCTCCGCCTTGGGGCAAGATGGCTGCGCCCACCGGCTTTGCCGGCGTGGGGGGGGGGGTGTGTGGCTGAGGGGGCTGTTACTCTCACGCACCAGTCTGGGTTCAGATCAGTTCTGTTCTCTGGTCTCCCAAGGCCCTGGGTTTATGGGGTTCCCACAGACAGAAGCGTCGCCCCCCGTCAGCGGGTCTCCACTGAATCAGCAGCAGGAGTCCTGGATGATCCCCAGGTCGTGCGGCCCCTCCCCCACTCCTTCCCGACCTGCGCAGCAGCGATCGCAGACTCTAGGGGAGGGAGCGATGTTCTCTCCTACCGTTCCAGCGCCTCCAAGGCTGTAAGTAGGGTTTATGATCTCCGCCTTCTTGGTATTGTAGGTCTCTAACATGTTGGCATTATGTTTATTCTCTGAAATTCAGTTCTTCCAATCTTTTGTTGTATTTTGGAGGGGAGAGAATCCCGGGTCAGCTCACCCTGCCATTTTGCTCCGCCCTCTCTCAAATGCAGTTTTTATTAATGGCTTTTTTTTCCCTTGTGAATGAGCCATACTTTCTTGTTACTTTGCACAGCTTTTCATGTTTTTGTTGAAAACTGGGCATTTTAAATATTATATTATGGCAACTCTGGAAATCATATGTACTTCTTAGCCATAGGCTTTTGTTGCTGCTGCTTAATGTAGTTGTAGTTGTTTATTTGTTTAATGACTTTTCTGAGCTAATTCCATAAAGTCTCTATTTTTCTATGTGTTTGGCCACTGAAGTCACTGTTCCATTAGCTTAATAGTCAGCTAATGATTGAAGAGAATTTCCTTAAATACTCAGAACCAAAAAGATCTTCCAGTGTTTGTTGAGTGGTTCTCTGTGTATGTTGGGGTGAACCTTCAACAAACAGGCAGTTTACAACTTCACCTTATCCTTCACTTCCTGCTTCCATGTAGACTCAAGGTTAATGAGATTTGAAAACTAAGGACCTGCTCAAAGTTATTTCCGGGATCATATATGTATGAGCACAGCTCTGGGCACGTGTGTGAACTTCCAGCTTCTCGGGAATATGTGGGATCTTTTCAAAGCCCTTGTGAACATTTCATTAACCATCCAGTTCTCCCAAGCTTCTTAGTTCGTCCTTTGTCTACCCTAATTGTTGTCTATCACCTCTGGTAGCTGTGACCAAAACCTTGTCCTGCAAATGTTTTTGACATACGACCACAGAAGAAGATTTAGTGCTGGAACTGTTCAGACTCAGGTGATATAAAGGCAAGACTTTGGAGCTAGTCTTCCAAGGAATGACTAGATGGGTAAAAAAAAAAACAGGGGCTGGCCCCATGACCAAGTGGTTAAGTTCACGCGCTCCGCTGCAGGCGGCCCAGTGTTTCGTTGGTTCAAACCCTGGGCGTGGACATGGCACTGCTCATCAAACCACACTGAGGCAGTGTCCCACATGCCACAACTAGAAGGACCCACAACAAAGAATATACAACCATGTACTGGGGGGCTTTGGGGAGAAAAAGGAAAAAAATAAAATCTTTAAAAAGAAAAACGATAGTAATAACAACAATTATTTGCAAATGAGGTCTATTTTGTTTCCTCCAGTACTGCAACTGTGGGCTGTTACAGTCACAGCTACTGCTGAACTATGGAATGAGGGATCAAACTAGTGTAAGTTAAAATACACACAACTCACTTACTCACTGGCGTTCAGCTGTATTTCTTTTATAATTTTTTTTTTTTGAGGAAGATTAGCCCTGAGCTAACTGCTGCCAATCCTACTCTTTTTGCTGAGGAAGACTGGCCCTGAGCTCATATCCGTGCCCATCTTCCTCTACTTTATACATGGGACGCCTATCACAGCATGGCTTGCCAAGCGGTGCCATGTCTGCACCTGGGATCTGAACTGGTGAACCCCGGGCTGCTGAAGCGGAACATGTGAACTTAACCACTACACCACCAGGCCGGCTCCATCAGCTGTTTTTCTTGAATAAGCACTCTCTGGTTTGCTGCAAGTCTTTAGTTAATATCCAGACTTTGAAAAAAATTGACTCTGACCCTTTGTGTCCAGTTTTTTCATTGCGTTTATAGAAGGGTGGAGTTTTAGAGTTTCTTACTCTTCCATTTTTGATGATGTCATCCTCTGTACTCTAAAGTGAGTTTCTTATATGTGGCATATATTCGCAGCATGTTTTTTAATCCAATATGGCTAATACTGCTTTTTAATTGGAATCTTAAAACATTTACATTTAATGTGATTGCAGTCATGCATTGCATAATGACATTTAGGTCAATGATGGACCTCATGCTATGACGGGGGTCCCGTAAGGTTAATACCATATAGCTTAGGCATGTAGTAGGCTATACCACCTAGGTTTGTGTAAGTATGCTAAGGGAGGAAGAAATTTTTCTCTACACTTCTAGGTTCTTCTGGTTGGTCTAAGAATTAAATTGACATGAGACAGATTAACAGGAGAAAAACAAAGAAAAGTTTAATAATATGTATACATGAAAGAAATCTAGAAAAACTGTAACAAGAATAACCTCCTGAATCTTTTGTTTCCTAAAAATAACCAACCTAAAATTATCCTCATGTTAAAGAGACACATTTTGGGGTGGCAAATTTTGTTCCCCTTCAGTACACTCTGTGATGTTCGCACAATGATGAAATTGCCTAAAGATTCATTTCTCAGAATGTATACCCATCGTTAAGTGACGCAAAACTATAACTGTCAGTGTTTTGTGAGTGTAGGAAATGTGTGTGTCCTTCACACAAGGACGAATCTTCATACAAGGATGAATCGCCTAAGGATGCATTTCTCAAAACATGTCCTTGTCTAAATGACACATGACTGTATTGATATTGTGAGATTTGTCTATTATATTTCAATTTGTTTTCTAATAGTTCTATCTGGTCTTCATTCTCTTTCTCTTCTTTTTAGTGTTGTCAGAACTTGAGTATTCTTGCTAATTTTCTGTCCAATTGTTCTATCAATAACTCTCTTCTCCTTTTTGACTCCCATTACATATTAGACTGTTTGATATTGTCCCATAGATTTTTTTGGATATTTTTTCCAATATTTTTTCGCTTTGTGTTTCAATCTGGATAATTTCTATTGACATATTTTCAAGCCTACTTTTGAGATGGTTGAAGAAATTCTTTACTGCTGATATCATGATTTTTAATTCTACCATTTCAGTTTGACCCTTTCTTATAAATTCCCCTCTTTCCTGAAATACACATCTCTTCCTACATGTTATCTACCTTTTCTAGTAGGACTTTTAACATATTCGTTAGGGTAAATTTATCTCCCAGACAGGTTTTCCCTGACCATGCTCCTCTATTGGATTATTTAGTTTGTTATTTCAGAGTCTTTACTTATTTAATTTTGTTTATTAGTTTATTCCTTTAACAAGACTTAAGTTCGTTCAGGGTAATGCTTATTTCTGTTTTGCTCAAAACACTATTTATACAGTCATGTGCCAAATAATGATGTTTTGGTCAACAAAGGACCACATGTGTAAGATTAGTACCATATAGCCTAGGTTCCTTGTAGGCTATACAATTCAAGTTTGTGTAAATACACTCTAAGATGTTCCACCAAAGATGGAATCGCCTAATGACACATTTCTCTGAATTTATCCCTACTGTTAAGCAACGTGTGACTTACTATACCTTACACCATGCCTGGCACAAAATAATTGATTAAGGAAGAAAATACTTTTACATTTAAATAATGACTAAATATGTTGACAACGACCTTTCTATACTCCCTCAAATGTGTTCAGTTGCTTTCAAAGATATGACAGCCTTCTCTGAATAGACCTCTGTAAGACTCCATAGTATAGGGAAGTTTCATATTACAAGGACTCCACAAATACGGCTCATTCTCATGAAATGATTGGGTGGATTGAAGAGGGTGGTATGAAGACAGAGATACCTACACTTACCTCAAGTTTTCTCTTTAAGCTTAGCATGGTTTGGTATTTCAAAGCTTCCTCTAATATTCTGTCGTAAGTCCAAGAAGATCCTGAAGATTCCTGCCATTATGCAGCTGAACGCAATTTAGAACTTTTAAATCAGTTTTTCATTTTTTTAGAGGAAATCTTCTGCCCATTTCATGAGAGATGAAATAGTACATAGACAGGAGCATCTGATCTTCTTCAATTTGTGGCTTTACCACTTACACACTGTATGACTTTGAGCAGATTATTTAATTTCTCTAATATCTCACTTATCAAATGGGAAAAAAACATAATACATATCTCACTTGATATTGTATCAATTAAATGAGAGGTAATCTATGTTATACACAGTACCTGGAACATTCTAAAATAGTTGTAGTTGTTGCTACTGCTATTATTAGTGTACATATTACCCTTCTTAGAATTTTGACTTATGTGTCTCAAAATGCTCCCCAAACGTTACTTCCAGGACCTCTTGAAATTTGGATCAAAAAAGTGTCTTTTTTTTAATTTGCAGGAGAAATTTGGCCACGAGTTGGTTCTGTTAGTTGTCTTTTCCTGTAGAATTTATTAGTCTGTGAGTTTTCCACATTCTTCTGGTCCAATTCCATTTTACGTTTGCACATCAGTTTTTGATATATCAGAAGCTCTCATTAAATGTGTCTTGAATAACTAGATATTGGATTTTTCAATAAGATACTTGTTTCAAAGTGTAATGTGGAAAGAGAAATATAGACATGATTTTTTTCCTCCTATGCATTAGAGTTCTCAAATTTTAGTATGCACAACAGTCACTGAGGAGTGTTTTAGAAGGAGGCTCCTGGGCACCATCTGAAACCAGTTGAACTTGAACCTCTTGAATAGATTCTGATCCACAGAGCAAGTGGCCCTCACGCCTGCTCTAGACTGCACTAGACTGCTAATCTGATAATTTTCAATCAAACACAAAGAGAACGAAGCACTTTCTAATTTAAGAAAAAGCACAGACAAGTCATTACATTAATCTCTTCTCATAAGCCTAACAACAGCGTGAGTGCAAGTCATGTAATGATTGAATCTGGAAGAATATCATAGGTACCTAATGACACAATGATAATTGAAATACGTGCTTAAAATTTTCAGTTAAAGATGCAGCCTCAAATTAACTATGAGGAAGTCTAAACAGGATGATATATAGTGATTCTCAAAGGTTAGAAAAGGCTATTTTTGGTGGAAATCGCATATAATTTGGGTTTGAAAATATGTTTACAGGTACTTTGTGTCTTTTTTGAGTATTTTAGATGGATCAATCACAAGTTAAAAAAATAATATTAAACAGTCACTGGAATGAACAAGAAGAGGAGACATTTATACTTTGCCTTTGATATGTGTAATAGCTATTGATCTTGATGTAAATAACAAACACGTATTGTCAGTTTCATAATTGAGCAATATTATTTCTTTTTATCTTGAATCTCACCTATTACTTTTACGACAAATAACTTATTTTAAAAGCAAATAATACCATTCAATTAATGGTAACGAATAGGGAAAAACATAACTGTCTACACTACCAAAGTAGTTTGTTAGTAACAAATAATATGCTTTTATTTCTTTATATTTATGGTAATTACAGTATTGATAAGTCACATTTCATCATATTTTAAAATTTGTCAAAACTCCCATATTATTAAAACTATTAAATTTTCATTCCCTACCCAAATTTGAAAATTGCTTCTCTCTCTTTCACACACACGCACACACTCCAAAACAACCAGCCTCAGTGAAAGCACTGCTCTTGCATGACTTTGCAAGATGTGTTTACTGTCCGTGTCTTATTAAACTGAGCTTCCTGTTCCCTGGCTAAAAACATTCCCTTAGTCACGTAGAAGTGCAATAAGCAATAACATGGTTAGATTAAGAAACAGGCTGAACAATTGTTCAAATAAATTAATCATGTTTTAATTTGTAGTTTTAAAAATTGAAGGCTGAAGTGCTTTTGATGTCCTGAATGTTCTGGAAGTCACGCCCAAATCCACAGCTCCTTTTTACTTCAGTGTTTGTTTTGCAAGAATCTTTGGCCTCTGTCAAGGAATCTGGCAGCCAAAGTTGTGATTAATGGGGGCATGGAAACGTATTTGTGCTTCTGGTGTTTTTTTGGTTTTTTTTCCTTTAATTAATGGACTTCAATTCTTAAAGCAGTTTAGGTTTACAGAAAAACTGAACAGAAAGTACTGATGGCTCCCTTCCTCCCTCTCCCCAGGCCCACAGCTTCCTCTGTTACTAACATCCTGCATTGGCGTGGTACATTGTTACAATTTATGAACATTGACACATGATTATTAACTAAAGTCCATAGCCTACCTTAGATTTCACTCTTTTTATTATACAGTACTATGGGTTTTGACAAACCCATAGTGTGACATATCCACTGTAACAGTCAGAATAACTTCAAGGCCCTAAAAATCCCCTGTGTTCCACCTATTCATCCTTCTTACTCCTCTAAACCCTAGTAACCATTGATCTTTTACTCTCTCCACAGTTTTGCCTCTTCTAGAAGGTAATACAGTAGGAATCGTACAGTATGTAGCCTTTTCAGACTGTTTTTTTCACTTAGCAATATACATTTAAGTTTCATCCATGTATTTTTTTCGGTTTGTTAGTCCATTTCTTTTTATCTCTGAATAATATTCCATTGTATCCTTGTACCACAGTTTGTTTATTCCTTCAGCCATCGAAGGACATCTTAGTTGCATCCATTTGGGGCAATTATGAATGAAGTGTTTATAAATATTTGTGTGCAGGTTTTGTGTGGATATGTGTTCAACTCATTTGGATAAACATCTAGGAGTGTGATTGCTGCATTGTATGGGAGGAATATACTTATTTTTATAAGAAACCACCAGACTTTCTTCGAAAGTGGCTGTACCATTTTGCATTCCCACCAGCAATGAACTAGGATGCCATTACTCTACATTCTCAGCAGCATTTGGTATTGTCAGTGTTTGGGATTTTAACCATTGCAAAAGGTATATCATAATATCTTATTGTTGTTTTACTTTGCAATTCCCTAATGACATATGATGTTGATCATGTTTTCATAGTCTTCTTTGCCATCGGAATATCTTCTTTGGTGAACTATCCATTCAGATCTTTTGACACCCTGCTCCAGGTTTATCAAATGAGATTTCAGAAAAATGGACATTCAAGCAAATGAACTAAAGAAAAATAATCCCTGTTATAAAAGAGTCTCTGCTCTACAAAAATTCCCCATAGAGATACTTTAGTGAAGCGTTTTAGAATATGCTAAATTTTATCTGATTTATACAAGTTTAAAACATATCAGTAGTACAAAGCAAGATACATTATAAATTTAGATAGAATGATCAGAAAATGAACCATTTCCTGTTATATTCTTCAAGGAAAACATGGTTATTAATGTTATGCTTGATATTTGATATCCTCATATAATTCTGGATTGAATATTTATGAAGAAAACCATTTTGACTGAATGTCTTTCTCTGGGCCAGGTTGCTCACTGCGGGGCGACATGGAGAGAAGACACAGGGGACAAGGAGCGTTTCTTTTTCTTCTGTGAAGATCACATCTCAAGCCACTACAAACAGCAAGTTTAGGAATAGAGATTGCAGAAATTATTCATCATCTTACTGTCCCTGTATTTCCAAGTGACATTAATTTAATAAAGTCACTTAAATATCTAAGCTAAAAAACTTAACGTTTACATTGGCACTGCCCATCTTTCATTGTCCATGACAATTTCTGTGATATTGCACCTGAACTACTTCTGAAAGTGGTCATATTTTCTCCATTCCCAAAGTAACTACTCACTTCAGATTATACATATCGTTCTGTTTTGGAATTGTTATTACTGATATTAAATCTCCAGACTTATTTTTATATACTTCAAAGTAGAAACATGGTGTACTTGTTTTCAACTATTTGACCATAAAACATCTGGCGATTGTTATGTTATCTTATTGACAGAAACCACACACATTTTTCTTCATTACTTCGTTCCCTCTAGGAAAACCTGGAAAAAAATCATAATAACATCTTTGTGAAATCACTTGAAAGAAATTCTCTTTCAATTATATATCCTTTTGTAATTACACTATCTGTTATAACTTCTATAATTATACAGACTCATTATATACACTCATTTCTATAGTCCTTAACTGTAAGATAATAAATAAAATGTAAACTAAGAATCACATGTCTTTATAGGAATTGCATGTTTATTACTCTCCAAAAGTAACAGATAAAATAGGAAGCTCATAGGAATATAAGAATTACCCTGCCATTTGGAGATAATATTAGAACATAGAATATCAAAAACACGGATATCATATTTACTTTCATGTTTCTGTTAGAAAAAGAAAGGCTCATAAGAAGCATTGCTTTATTGTTTCTAAGACACTAAGTTGAAACTCCACAGTTTATATTATATAGTCAAACTTTCTGTAGCCCATGGTACCTTCTACACATAGAGTATATTAAATATGTAAAAATTCCTCCTATGAAATCCACACAATGTTCAATCAAAGAATATAAGAGGAAAACACTTTTTTTTTTTTGAGGAAGATTAACCCTGAGCTAACTGCTGCCAATCTCTTTTTGCTGAGGAAGACGGGCCCTGAGCTAACATCCGTGCTCATCTTCCTCTACTTTATACGTGGGGATGCCTACCACAGCATGACTTTTTGCCAAGAGGCACCATGTCCGCAGCCGGGATCTGAACCAGCGAACCCTGAGCCACCAAGAAGCAAAAGGCACGCCCTTAACCACTGTGCCACCAGGCCAGCCCCATGGAAAAAACTCTTGAATTTAATTTTGTGGTAATGTATTATGCTTATATGCCTGCTTTAATCATCATAGAATTATTACATCGCTTTTTGTTATAAATAATTAGAATATTTTGTTCAAAAACTATAAAATTGTGTTGATACACCTTATTGCAATTATCAGCAGCGAGAGTTTCTTAAGAGATATACAAGATACAGAAGGCTTTTTAAGTTAAACTATTGTTCTTTATGCTGACTGTAGTTACTAAGAACCTGTGTTAGTGAAGTCACAGGAGTTTTTCCGATTAAATAATAATGTTGCCTTTTGATATTCAGTGCATTGTTGCTTTGCCCCAATATTCTTGATGAGGAAATTTCAAAGAAAAGCAAGAAAGGAAGAGTAATTAGTGTAAAAGCTGGAGTATTTCAGGCAAGGGGATTTCTTGCTTATTCTCTTTGAATTAGCTTTTACCAAATTCTCACTCTGGTATGAGGAAAGAGGAATGGAATTGAAAATAAAAGCAGGAATAAGAGAAAACATACGTTCTAATTTTGGACTGGGGTTTATGGAAGAAGAAAATAGGTGAATTAAGTTGGGAAAACTATTTATTGGGTTATGTTGTTTTCCTAATTTACTTTTATCTTCGTTTCATATAAATAAAGAGATGTCCATCTGATGAGGAGAGCAGGGTAAGGGAAAGTGGTAACCATTAAGAAATAAATAGAAAATTTTCTTAATGAGAAAGGGAAATAATAAAGTGTATTTTTGTGAAGCCAGAAAAAACATGAGCTAGATGAAATAAAAGAGACAAAACAATGTGAAATAACTACTAAACATAAAGAGAAAGTGATGAAAATCAGGTATACCAATTAATTATAAACAATTGAAAATGGAATAAATTATCTCCTTAAAAGACAGAGATTGAAAAAACTGGATTTAAAAACAAAAATGCTGTATTTTTTCCAGTAAATAAACTTAAAACAGAATATTTAAGAGATGATAAGAATAGAAATTGGAAAAGAGATATTAGGTAAATGCAAATAAAAAGAAAGAACAATGTCAGTACTAATATGTCAAAAGGGAATCTAAAGTGATCTGCTACTTAAAATAAAATGGAACGTTATATATGATAAAGGCACACTTTGTGAAAAATATATAATAATACACAAAATAATAAGAAATCAGCTAACTACTTAATCTAACTATTAAAAATCCAAGAACTTGACAAATGCAATTTGGTTGTGAGATTTTAATAAGCCACTCTCAAAACTGGGCAATGTAAAGAGTAAAAATAAGTTAATTAATAATCATCTCTATTTAATGAATATCTATATGAAGTACATCTCAAAAATCTTTCATATGTCCTTGAAAATTTTGTAGCAATTTACCACAAAAATGCTTTATAGATTCAAAAGGGTAAATGTTTTATAAGTAATAATCTTTGCATACAATCCAATGAAGTTAAAAATAAATTTTAAAAGGTCACAAAATGATCTTAACCACTTGGAAATTAAGATTCATATTCTACTTTAGTTCCAAAAGGGACATAATATAATCTAGAAAGAAATTAAAACAGTTTCATAATAAAACTTTATGGGAAATAGCTTAAGCTGTACTTAGAAAAATGTACAACTTTTAAATATTATTAATAAAGAAAAAATTAAAATGAAAGATGTAGTCCTCTCAATATTTTTTAAAAACATAAATTAAAAAATTATTAATTAAAGATAAATGCTGAAATTAATGAAATAGAAAAAAATTTTGCCGAGAGGAAAGAAAGCTAGTCCAGGAGAAAAGTAAACTTAAAAAATCTACCATAAGCTTAATGAAAAATGTATTTTTGTTTGTATGTTGGGAAGTAGCAAAATATACAAGATTATAAATGAGAGGGAAGCTATAACCAAAAATAGAGGAAAAATTGTTAGAAAAATATAAGCAAGTACCACATACAACTCTACTGAAACAGATTTGACAAACATTAGGAAATGGAAAGCTTCCTAACATCATAAAGTTTACATCTTGACTTGGAGGAAGAATTGAAAATAGAAGAAATCAAAGAGGTGATTACATTTCTACAAGTGGGAAAAAATGAAACAAGAAAACAAGACGGATCAATATGTTTTTCTACTTTTCAAGTAATCTGCTATTTCAAGTTCATTTATAGTGTTTTGTGCCATAAAATAAAATATGTTCCCATTTATTTTGTAAAATCCCAAACGTTTAAAACCAAAGTAGGAAAACCCTAGTTTGAAACTGTAATTTTAAGCCAATAGGATAAGTGAATATAGTTGCAACTGTTTCAATTGAAATCACATTTAGAATACAGCAATGTATCAAATAATGGTGCACTGTGACTAAGAAGGCTTTATTTTAGAAAGACAACGATATTTTATCTTTAGCAAATTTATCAACATAATTTTATCTAAATTCTAAAGGAGAAAAAGTTATGATTCTAGTTATAATTGCTGCAAAAAATGATAAACCACAGAAAATATTCTTTTTAAAAACTAAGATAAACAGTACTTTTAGAAGAAAATTAATGTGCCAAAATATAGTAGCAAATAATACCCTAAATATTGGAATAATACAATCATTTCTATTGAAATAACAACTAAACAAAATTGTTCATTTTCAACATTATCATTTAACACTGTCTTGAAATTACTAAAATATATCATGGGAACAATATTGATGATTTAGAAATAGTGCAAAATATAAATTTAAAAAATTATCTTCACTGATGTTATATTTATCTATCTAGAGAAGTCAAGTGGTTCTATTAAATAACTTCTAGAATTAATAAGTGATATAGCAATATAAAATTTAAGAGTACCAACAATAGATTTCCTGTATTTGGGCAATATGCACTTAAAATTAATGTAGAAAGAAATAGTTGCCTTATAATAGTTACAAGAACTGTAAAATAATAACCATTAAAATAAAAACAACACTTTCAGGTCCTATATGAAGAACTTTATAAAATATTGTAGAAATATATAAAATAAGAAATGAAAAAATGCAAAGACATTGTTCTGGATGAGAAGAAATGCAAAGACATATGTTCTGAGTGGGAAGAAATACTATAATAGTATCAATTTTTCAAAATTAATAGAGTGCTTAAAGACATTTTAATTAGAATCACAGCTGTAGTTTCTTTGGAACATTCCTTTCAAGTGTAGTATAGGGTGATAAACTACTTGAGTCCAAACCTTTACTTCCACAAATATGTGACTTGTGGCCATTTTCTTATTTTTTGTGCCTCATTTTCCTTATATGCAAAATGGGAATAATAAGAGAACCTACTTAGTTAAATAGTTGCTACGACTAAATGATATAATGAATCTAAGATGTATTTCCCATTTCAAACATCATGTTCAGCGAATGTCACGTGTTTTAATAGACTATATATTCAGGTTTTGTGCCTTGAGGTTTTCACACACAGCTTACAGGCTCTTTGCCTAGCTTGAGGCTCACTCACTACTGCCCATGGGCCAACAAGCTGCTGCCTGTTTTACTGGAAAATAGTCACACTCATTTATTTATTGGATATTATCTGCGGCTGCATTCTCCCTGCAACAGAGACCATATGGCATACAAAGTTGAAAATATTTACTATACGGTTCTTTACAGAAAAGTTTACTGCCCTTGGCCTAGTCTGGTCTATCTCCACTTTTCTTAGCCAGCTCTCAAGTTCTTCCGGTCTCATCTCACGTCACTTCCTCAGTTAGACTTTGTATCACAAAAATATTTGTAGTCTCTTTCCATATCAAAATTTGTAGTCCTTTATGAATTTGTATAATGCGTTCTCCCCTAACTGACTGTATACTTCATAAAAATAAGGAACCAGTTCTGTTTGTGCCCTGAAGAACACTATCTACATTCTGATGGCCCTTAAAACATAGTAGGTATTCAATAAACATTTATTGAATTAATCAATGAATAAAAGAATGAGTGAATGAACAATCTAAATCAGTAAATTCCGTCGTTTCTTTTACACTTAGTTTAATCCAATTTTTTATTTTTAATTAAAATACAAAAATACAAACTAAAATAATGAAATATGCTCATTCACAGTCCCATAATCCAAATTAATCACAGTTATGATTTTAGTACATATATTTTTTTTTTTATAAAGATTTTATTTTTTTTTCCTTTTTCTCCCCAAAGCTCCCCGGTACATAGTTGTATATTCTTCATTGTGGGGCCCTCTAGTTGTGGCATGTGGGACACTGCCTCAGCATGGTTTGATGAGCAGTGCCATGTCCGCGCCCAGGATTCGAACCAACGAAACACTGGGCCGTCTGTAGCGCAGCGTGCGAACTTAACCACTCGGCCACGGGGCCAGCCCTAGTACATATACATTTTTAAAGACAAAGATGGTATCCTATTCTACAATAGTGTAGTGAATTTTGCTATTTTTTTTTTTTTTTTTACTGCCTTCAAACTCACTTTCTACTTCAGCAGTAGTGTGAGTACAGCAGTACTGTGTGAGTCTAGGTGAGAGCATGGATCTTGCCATCCTACTAAAGAACCCCAAGAGGCCTGATGATGTCAAGATGACTTGAGCGTGTGACCAAGACTCAGTAAACAGCATGTTCATATCAGAGATGGTGGCACCATGAGGTCAGTGGTGGTGACACTAGGTGATCTATAGCAATGCCACCAACATGACATCTCAGTCAACTCCTTCTGCAAGGGAGGAGTCTATTAATCATATTGGCAGTAAGATATTTTGACTGATACTATTAAGTATTTATTCATTTATTCATCTGTCCATTCTTTTTAAGGCACTTCAGTCATGTGTGACACCAGGTGATCTATAGCAATGCCACCAACATGACATCTCAGTCAACTCTTTCTGCAAGGGGTCCTTGGAGTTGATGCTTACTGCTGAGCTAATCCCTCCATTAACTTTTCTCTCTAAGTTTCTCTAAGATTCCCATCCATTCTGTGATATTTCTGTTATCTTTCCTGTGATTTTATTTTCTACTTCAGTCATGTGCCAGGCATTATACCACATACTTGACATCTATTTTAGGTAATTGTATCTAACACTAATTAATTTGATTTTGTTCCTTTAGCTTGGACAAGATCTCAGTTTGTGAATGTGTTTCCACAAGTCAAGAAAACTATTTCTGAGAGTGACACAGGAAATTTTGTTGTAGGTTTCTTGATGCTTCACATTTCTGTGACTGATTTTATTATTGCTAATTTTAAATAATAACCATGTTTTAAGCCAACTTTTTATTCATTATCTGAACTTCTGACTTTCATATGTGACATATTTCAAGAAAGAGAGAGTAACGTGATCTTAGGAGGTTTGTTCCTGTCATGGTTGGTATTTCTGAGGGAAAATGTGTTTGCATTGAAAGCTACTGGTTACTGCAATTCAATTAGAGGGCAAAGTGTATAATCAAGATTTCTTGTCAATAATAACAAAAAGCATCAAATGGCTTCATTGCTACATGTCACCGATTTTGTGACTCCTTAAAAACATCCTTTCAAACTATCAACAGTCACTTCATCTGGAAGGTTTATACCACAGGGATAAATTATATCAAAAGAGAGCACCGATAGCAGGAGCTAAAGAATCATCTTCTAAGGTAAAATATTAGTCTAAAACAGAGAAGTCTTGATATGCTGATCATGTTTAGCTGTCTAGGATCAGGACACTGCTTTAAAATTGAGCTAAATAGATAGAAACAGAGCCTAAGTTGCTCAGATGATAAGAGCAGTGTCAAAACCCACACTTCTTAGCATTCCCAGTGGTAACCTTACATGCGTTCATGTTAGAAATCTGTCCTTGCTAGACACTGTTCTAGCACCATTTTCAATGGGAATCTTCCAACTCTTACTGGGCATCTTCTTTGGACAACAGACCAAGCGTGGGTCCAACCTGCATCTGGTATTTTCCACTAAACAGCATGGTCTTCATTACTGCTCTGCTGCTATCTGCCTGTGGATCACTCACAAAGCTACAGAATGCCACAGTGTGCTATTTTTACCAGAATGAGTTGGATGCTTATGCTCTGCAAATTTGGATCCCAGCAGCTTGTGCTGAAACTACTATCTCTGTAGGATCTGCTCCTCATACTTTGGGCTTGGTGGTGCATAGGTGTCATCAAATCTTCCCCATTTTCCTTTCTGTACTGCCCCTTCTCCTGCCAAAACCAAAATTAAACATCTCTTGCAAATAAGCTACCCTACTACGATGTCAAATGTACCCAGGTACAATATATCCCCAGGGGGACACAATTGAGCCTCAGAATCCTGTTACACCCACAGAAACTCTGCAGGGTACTGTTGTCCTTGTTGTAATGCAAACGAAGCACAGAGAGATACAGAGACTTGTCCAAAGTCTAACAGCTAAGGTGCATTGTAGCTGGTTTTCAAACCCAGTTATATCTGGCTCAAAGGTTATCCAAAAGTAAAATATATTTCTTTCCTTTTGTTACAAGAAATGTGTCCTTCCAAACTTCAAAATGCAGACAGTACATGACCTATGGGCATATTCTCACTATTCTAGTCTCCCTCCTAACACCAGAGACTCTAGAGGAAGGACACTGGGATAGTGTCTACTGGAAGAGGAGGCCAGGGTTATGCGCTGAAAAACTTCGACGCTTCTGCGAGATTTCTATTTTTCCCCTCAGTTGCATAGAAATGAATGAATCACAATTTAGTTCATTGCACTTTCTCAGCCGTGGGTCTGTTTTACCTACTTTAATTATCATTTAAAAAAAATAATCATTAAAAATCAGTGTAATAATTAAATCTGAATCAACCATCCCAACAAAATTGACATCCCGGTACATGATCCCCACTGCCCCCTCCACAAGTTCTTTCCTTGCCTCCCTCTCAGACCAAGGAGCCTCTTTTTCACATATACTGAATGTAACTGTAAAAATACAAGTTTTCCAATATTTTTTATTTATTTCTAATCTTATTAAATTAGTTTCTAATAGCTTCTAAAATCTGACATTTAAATTAGTCTCAAAAAAGTACTATCTTTCAAAATATTCTTATCATAAATTGGTTTGCCTATATATTTTTAAATTCGGGATGGTTTTATGGGCAGAAATAAAGATTGTGGGAGACTAAAGTCCACCCCACATCTACCTAAGCCACTCCTTGGTAGAAACACTGTCACCCCAATGTTTAATTAGCATTTACTTTGTCCCACCGCTACTCTAGTGATGCTACAAAATTTACCCATTTGTCATTCTCTTTGGGGCATAAGGTACTTTTTTAATTTAAAAAGCTTACTTACTGGGGCAAAAAGTTTCACCATAGTAGAATCCCACCTGTCAATTGGGTTTGAAATAGTGTTTTTGCAAAAGTGAATTAGTTGCCTACTTTTAAAATGTGGAGAATTCACATTGAGGTGGGAATTTCTAACTTCTCTTAAAAAATATCAGAAGATCTGGAAATGGTGGGCTGATTCCCTGATGGAATCCTTTGGCTTGAGCTGAGCAGCATTTGACCCTTTAGAAGGGCAAGCAGCCTTCCTTCCCTTACTCACTAAACCGAGCGCAACCCTGTGATGGTGTTACTTGCTTGGCCCCTGTTGGAATTGGCAATATCAGTCCCTGAAGCATAGAATATTAATGAACGCCTCTAAAATCAGACTGCCTGGATTCCAGACCTGAGACTTTTGTAGTTTTAGAGTTACAAGTCTTTTTTTTTTTTTTTTTAAGAAGAGTAAGATTGGAAATGACTTTGGGAGTGATATGTGAATTTGTACCTTTCTCTTAATCCTTATTTTTACACTGTGAATTTTTAATAAAGGTTGTCTGCCCTTCATCTTTCACAGGTGAATTAATGAGATAATATATGGAAAAGAGTTTTTGTAAACACCAAAAGACTACATCAAGTTAAGCTGTTATAAGGATAAAATGTAACATTGGCTTCAGTTGCCTCTGTTCCATCACTTTTAACTTAGGGAATTTGTAAACGTGGACTCAGGTGTTGGATACAGCTTCTGTGTCCAGCTGTCAGGAAGGTCACAGCTGAGTCAGGGTCTCCTTTCCATTGTCTGGGCCACCCATTGGTTGAACCTCTGCCTGCCTCATACCAATTATGCCTGCAAGCATAGGGCAAACCTAAGACAAGTTCCTTTAGGTGTTTCTGGGGTTAGACATTCCTGGCTTTGCAACCGTGTGGGACTTCATTATTTTCTAAGGGTATTGTTTTGGGGCCAGAATGGCTCCAGGCAGTGCAGAGAGCCCTGGCTGAAAGTGAGCCCTGGAGTGTTTTCAGTTCTTCTAATAGGCCAGTTGATGCTTTAGTCATAGCTGGAATTTCAAACTTTGTAATACAAGAGGAAAAATTCAATCTTTCAAATACAGGGGTCATAATAAGAGCAAACACGTCTATAGTACTTTCCGCGTGCTAGGCACCATTCTAAATTATCTGTCATACATATTTAGTTAATTCATACTATAACCCTATGAGGGAGGTACTTTTAATTATTTCAACTCTAGAAATTTACTTACCCTTTCTGAATCTTGGTATATTGATATGAAAAAGTGACAACAAGTTGGAATATTATTGCTGAAGACATAGAAATGGCATCATTTAAGAGGGAAAAATCCACTTTGTGTGTTTGTGTATACGTATGTTTTAAGCAATTGAAACTGACTTTATAAACTACATTACTTTAGTAATGGTATGGATCAGAAAAACATACTTAGGCATAACATGTAAGAGTATGGCTTTCATTCTTTCATTTTTCCAATCCACAAATCATACTGCAAACAAACTTCCTATAAACACTTGTTTAGATGGCAACTGATGGGCAGGTATCTGTTGCCTATACAGGCATTTGATAGAGAAAATGACATTGGGGAAACTAATTCTAGTGCATTTTCTTTTGCTTTATTTTTTCATGTTGCTACACCCTCTTCAATAGAGCTGGTAGAAAATAACAGAATAGCTAAAACCACAGATATTAAGGGCTCTAGATCACAAGTTTGTTGCTGCACCACGTACAATTTGAACAGAGATTTCGGTCTGTTGGACTCCATGGCTTTTGTCCAGGGTTAAATACAGGGTGAGCTGAGGTTACAGAGTGGATACTGTATTAAGAGGTTTGCCTAGATGATTGGGTTGATTTTTCACTGCATGTAGGCAATGGACTGCTGATTCTTTCTTTAGCAGCAGATGCTCCACTTTGCTCTCCTTAGGGTCCTCAGATAATTGCATACAGCTCTTGAATAGTCCCATTTTCTCTGGTGTTATTGTCCAATTTGGTTTGTAAGAGGCTCATATCATTGTTGACAAAAAGATATGCCATACTTTAGTAGTGAAATCTCCCTGACAGAAACAGGCATACAAGGAAGAAGTAAGCCACAAAAAGTTTCTTGATAATTACTAGTAAGTGATTATAGGTTTACCCCATTGCTCCCTGACACTCTTATTAAATAGTGTAATAATATTGTCAAGGATGCTCATAAAGACTGAAAATTCCACAGCATTCACTCATAGCGCCCCTTACACAATTAATAATCTCAAAGATTCCTCTAGATTTTTCTTGCAGGCTCAGTTATGGAAAATCCACCATTCTCTAGAGATAAGGCTACAGAAGGGAATCATGCACAGTACATATAAAGGTATATTAAAATTACAAGGCAGAAGAAAAGGTGAATTTGGTAAGTATATGTGACATTTAAAAGTCCTTGTTATTATGGCTTTTAAAAACTCAATAATTTATGAACACTCATTTTCAGTTCACAGAGGAACAATGACCCAGTTATTTTTATGCTAGTTG
This sequence comes from Equus quagga, assembly GCF_021613505.1. Classification (NCBI taxonomy): domain Eukaryota; kingdom Metazoa; phylum Chordata; class Mammalia; order Perissodactyla; family Equidae; genus Equus; species Equus quagga. Next base: position 18,255,609 of record NC_060287.1, on the reverse strand, counting down.
AGGAAACTCTAGGGGTGTGACACGGAAATAATTTGCTTTTAAAATTGCTTGTATCTGTCATATTTAAAAAAAATATGAGAACGGAATGCCTTTGGATTTTGTTCTAGGAAAAAATTAATCAAATGTGAGAACTGTTTATGTGGTGTGGGGGCAGATCAAGGGGAGAGTTCAATAGCAGAGTAGATTCAGAATTGGACAATTCTTGCTCAAAAACTCAGTCAGTTCTGATATGTAGCTATCATGCATAGTCTAACCATAGTATTTGAATTCATTCATAAGGGAATTTATTAATTCAAAGTATTCCCCCCTTATTTTTTGCTGTTTGTTTTACTGAGACTTCAATCCACATCCAGGAAATGGACTTGATATATCTATTCTCATTTAATTTTGTAGGCATTGGTGTAATCAATCTATAAATGTAGAAAATAAGGCACAGAAGGCTTAATTTACCAATGTGACAAAATTATTGATTCTGTAATAAACTGCAGAACCAGCATTGGAAGACAGGCCATACTCAAAATCTATAGTTTGGAAGTTGGAGTTTTTGTTATAGAGTAATTATATTCTATGACTGTTTTAAGAGTTATATTCTATATTTAACCTTGGAAAAATTATGTAGTCATTTGCTACATTTTGAGTGAGAAAATAGAAGCCCAGGCCACTTATTCTAGGTATTCTCCAAGACAAAACAAAATTGGAATATTTCATTCTGTGATGACAAAGCTCCTATCACATGTAATCCATAAAAACATTACCAATTTTATAGATAGATGTCTTACAGTTTCAACGTGTTTAGATACTAACAGACACCATTCTTATGTTTTTGCCTGTATATATGGGCAACTTAAACCATAAATGGAGCAGCCAGATTCAGGCTGTGGTCAAACCTTCCTTTAATCAAAAAGGAACTGCTAAATGTTTTACTTCTAACATCCCTGGATGCCTCTAAGTGATGCTATAGAATTGTGCTTTTCAGTTCCAATACATATTTTTAAGCATCTCTGGTGCCTGTCTACAATGTCCTTTGTGAGAACCATATTGAATTTTACCTGAGCCCTGTGATCCTGGACCACAGCGAAGGTCAAGAGACCACCCCCCTCCCCCCATCATTTTGTGTCCAGGAAAAGACCTACTACAGAGAACCACCCTTCTCCACGTGACTTAGATAAGAATCGTGGATGTTCCTTTTGTTTCCCGTGATAAAACCAGACACTGATCCTCTGAATTCCCATTATTGGCTTCTTAAATCAGTAGCAGAACGGACTGTCCCCACTGATCAATCAGAACAAAATGCTTGTTAAAACAAAACAAAACGATTTAGGTTAAGTTTGTCTCCTTCCGCAGGTCCCTAACTTTGGCCGACATGTAACGCCTCCTTCACAGCCCTTCCTGTGAATAGGCTGGGCTCTGAGCAAAAGATTCTCTGATCTCCTATCCGATCCTGCTGCCCTTTCATCCCACTTCCCCACACGCAGTTCCTTTTAGTTCCCTTATTCACTCCTCTCTACAAAAGAAAAAACTTTTTGCCTAACCCTTGAGATGCTCAAAGACCTTGGGATCAGAGTGTTCTTCTTATTGCAATACCTTCCCCTCCCTATTGCAATAGTTTTTTTTCACCCTTGCAATAATCCTTTCATATAAAGTCTCTACTTACTAAATCCAGATCTGTTTTTTGTTTGACAATGATGAAGAAAAAAATAGAAACACAGTACCTTCATTCCCATCAGTATGAGACTCTGTGATAAAGTGTATGAAGAGAGGTATTATGTTAGTACTGGAAAATAAATGAATAAAATAAGATGCTTTTATTCACATCAAAATTAGCAGGTATCATTGAAGCCTGGCTATAATAGTGGGTACTGGAGCAAGGCAGGATGCTTCTCTTTCCTCTGTGAATATAGCTAACAATCTTTATGAACCTAAAGAGAGAATGAAGCTGGTAATAAAAGGTCATTTCAGTAAGATTTTCTTTAGCTGCTCAAAGATAAAATTGTGGTTCCTGGTCCACAATAGCATTATAACTACCTTGTGTCATTTGCGATGAGTAGTTGACAGGTGGCACTTGTTTTTCTGAATAACCACTTTGAACGAACATGAATACCTTTCTTAATAAAATGGATTCATTTTGATAGCACCCTTTTCAAGGAATTTTACCTCCAGATGTAGACATAAAAGGTATGGAACAATATATTTTGTGGTAATAGGAAACATAGATGTTGGTAGGAAATTATTATTAAAATTAACTAAAATAGTTCCATCAAATGACTCAGAAAATAATCGTTGGCTGGACTGGAACCAGTCTAAAAAGCTAAGTAAAGTTTGGAGGTAAGTGACCTGCCATCACTCTACTTTGTCCTAGGCATAGGCCAATGAAAGAAGGATATACACTTTTCCATCTTAAGAATTTTGGGTCATTCATGGCCACTCAGACATCAAGAGCTTCCCAGCACTCATGAGCTCAAGGAAATGTCAAAGAAGAGAGAGATGTCCATCCTAGGTTGGACCTTCTCTGATGCAAGACACTGTGCGTTGCATAACTAAGGGGCACTTTCTAGAACTACCAGAGAATATGATTTCATGGGCTCCTCAGCAGCTCAAATATTTTTCTTCTTTTTTCAGCAGCAGAGCATTGTATTGTGCAGTATAATTTAATTCTATATTTAAAACAAAATACTTGGTTAGAATGGAAATGCATAATTAATTCTGTGTTGAGACATTCTCAGTTGAAACTGATTTTTGTCTCATTGCTTCCTCAGTATTCTCTGTGTTTTCTCTTGCTGGAACTCCTGAAATTTGGATGTTGGAAGTTACATGATTTCCCCGGATCTCTTAGCTCTTTCGTCATGTAATCCAATCCCTTTTCCATTTGAGAGCAATCCTCAATTAACTATGTCTCCTTGTTAGTTAAGTTGTCAACAGTATCCGTTTTCCCATTGAGCCTATGTAGTGAGGTTTTTAAATTTTTGTTAATCTCAAAATCCCCTATTTTCATTTTATCATGTTACTCTATTTGTATGCATATGCATGTTTAAAGCCATACTTAAAAATCCAATCTTATAAGTATGTCTCTGTGTTTAAACGTTTCTCTTCATTGAGCCTGCTGTTTCTCTGTTCTGGCGTCTGCTTTCCTGTCTTGCTTCATCAGTCTTGATATGGTTCTGTTGGGATTCTCTGCTGAGAACTGAGACTACATTCACGCAGCTTACCATCTACACTAACACGCCTTTATTCCTCTGCTGACTTCACCCACTTTAGTATTACGGAAAACTCTTGTCCAGGAAGATAGAAATTGCAAATAATTTCATTTTTCATTCCAGGATCTTACTGAAAGATACATGTCAAGACCCCTTGTATTACTTGCCTCAAAATTCTCTCCTCCCTGTGTCCACAATCCTAAGCAATATTTTTATGATTCTACCCAAGCCTCCACATTGAATGACCCACCTTAAACCAGACTTTAAAATCTCATTAAATATCTCTTCTTCCTCTGCGAAGGTAGTATTCTCACCTACCCTACCGTGGCAAGAAATGAATTCAAGTTTGTCTCATCAACTTGCTTTGGTCATATTCTAGTGAATCAGCGTTCAATATTACTTATGATTAAATGAAATCTGTTGGGAGCAAGGAAACATTGAATACTTTGTGCTGTTCACAGCAAGAGTAGAGGCAAATAAACGCTGCCACCAGGTGGGATGTCCAGTCACCGAGAAATCTCCATGCCTTCTGCATCATACCAGCTCCCAGGACACGGCTTCCTCTGTCCTCTCCAACATTCCATACCCACTGCTTTCCAACTACAGTCAGGCGGTGTGGTTAATGCTCACTCTCTCATTAGACTGCCACCTGAAAACCAGAAATTTAACTGCTATAATTAATTTATACTTACTTGTGAATCAATTCTAATTGAGTTTAGTTTTTTTTTAAAAAAAGTGCAAATAATTGAGTATTACATCATTTTTTGACTTACAGACAAGGGAATGTGATGGAAGCAGGAAAGCCCCAGACAATAGTTGCAAACAGAAAAGAAAACGATTATAGAAAATGATCCTGTCAGAGGATAGACCTCAAGGAAGTCATAACCTTGATTAAGGTGGGTCCAATTTATTTTAACCTCTTTGGGGAACAAAGATACTGAAGCTTTTCATTAAAAAATTACTCCTATAGACAGCTATTTTCATTAGGAAGATCCATTCTATGCTTGAATAAAATAATTTGGTTTTAAAAAAGTGGTCTATTTCTTGAGCAATAGTATTTTATACCCTGATTTTTGTTTCTGACAGACTTTCTACAAAAACTGTATACTATATTTTATAAAATACTTAAGGTGTCACTTTGTAATATGTGTTGTAAAAAAGCAAAAACAAAACCATAAACAATATTTTCTTTCCCTTTTCCATTTTTAAAATCGTAAGTTTGCTACTATTTATTTTTTTCTCGATTTACTGATAAATGCCAGGTCTTGTAGATTGAAGGTGGTTTATACAACTATTTTAACAGAAAGAGAAGATTTGTGTTTCTACTCAATTTTCAAATCATCATTCTTTCTTAAAATAAAACCTTAAGTAAATGGCTAGATTAATACAGCTAATATTCCACATATTTGCCCCCATACAACTCAGTTCAATCTTGAAAAGGAATAATTTAAGACGATGTCTCCAAAGCTGAAAGATTGGTCTGTTTAGACCTAATTCAAAGAAGGTCAGAACAACCTGAAACCATCAGGCATCATTGGTAATTCTTATACTTGAAAGCAGTTTTTGATCTTGAATTTAAACTCCTATTCCAGCATTTTAATGCATTTAATAGCATCATTTAAATACACTTATGATGCTTTATCGGAAATGAGAATTTTAAAGAAATTGTCATTCACCCACTGTCTTGTAACTTTCTTCCCTAAATGACTACCATCACATTCCAATAGTTTTCTGATTTTATTTTTTCATATTGATAAACATTTTAATATTTGAAATAATAATTTGACGGATGAAAGGTAAATAACGGCACTTTAAGGTTCCAAATCAGTAATGGAGATAGCAAGCAGCTTGTATTTACGTATTCCTTTATAGTTTCTTACATAACTTCAAAATAGGATGCCTTCTTTTTTATTTAGCATAGCACACTGACATAGTTAGAATCAGTGATGTTATTCCCAGTTTTCAGATGAGTAAACTAAGGCTGAAAAGATTATGTGCTTATTTAAGATCAAATTGCTAGTCAGCACAGTTAGAAGTGACTCTTAGATGTTACCATATATCTTAAAATTGTGCAATTATTACTAAAATTCCTATATACATATAGAAGGAAAAAGTATTCCTTATTCTTGATGTTGTGAAAGTGGAGATTGCCTTACTTTTCCTACTCAGAGCTCACCGTGCTCTCTTAGTTTGAGAACACATCTTTCTATATTTCTAAAAGAAATTCACTTTCTATTTAAGTGTAGCCTCTCTTGCTTACCTCTTTTTTTCCCACTATCTAGAGTGTCTTTAGACATATATCCAGGTTCTTATTCTGTCTGCTTAACTCAATCATCATCTTTAAGTTCACTGTGATGTATTCTTGATATTTTCCTCAGATCTATTAGGCAAATAATCAACTAACTAACAAGTAACTAACTCTCTAATACATCCCTTTTTAATTTAAATGCTAATATTGTTCATTTCTGGAATTTGCATATGTTAAATATATTCTAGGCCCATTATGAACTCTATTTCTTCTTTTATCTCTTTGAAGCATTTAACATATTTAGTGTAAAATAAATTTCAGCTTGTCCTAAATCTCTAGATTCTAGATGTGAATTTTCCCTTTTATTCTGCAAATTCGCTTTCAGAGGAGAGGATTTATATCCACGCTTTTCAATTTTCTGTGTGAGCCCTTCTTCAAAGGAATTGTCTTCAGAAGGAGTCTCATGCATTCCCTGGGTGGTAGAAGAATCTGGGGGGATGGGAGCACATTCATCTCTACTGGGGCCTGTGCTGGACTGTCCAGTGTCAATTTGGCATCAACCTCAACCCCTTTTGAAGTTTCCTCTGCACAGCAGAAGAAAAATAGGAAAATTCCTTTTGAAGAACCTGTTTCCTCCAAAATTCTGGGTTATAATTTAACAATAGGAGAACTCATGCACTATGTAGAAGATTTTTTCTTCCGGACTCATGAGTGGACTGAAGAGTCACAGCAGCTTCTCAGCAAGCATGTGGGAAGCACTCATTTGCTGCTGCTAATGAGACAGTTGATGGGAGATTTAAACCTTCAGGCCAGCCCCTGAGAACTACCTGGTCTGTGCTTACTACGAGCACTTTGAAGTTTGCTTTCCTTACCTCCCACCTGCAATGGTCATGTATTTGGTGAAATTCTTCTGATTGTAGCTCCCCCAGCTCTCTCTGCAATCTTGTAATCCCTATGAATTTATTAAACCAATTATTTCACTAAAAGGACTTTTTCCCCCTGATGGAATCATGACTCATACAAGTCCCTTCAGAAACTCTTTATTTATGTCTGAATAATTTTTATGTTAGTTTATTGACAGAGGATTTGTCAGCAGAAACTTTGGGGTTCAGGCTTAGCTTCTGTTTAGCCACAGTTGACACACTTTTTCACTCATAATCTTTTACTTCAATCAGCTTCCTGGTAATAGTTGGCAGCGTCTTTCCCAGTTCATGGACGGGATGATTTCTTTTGGTTTTGTCACAGCCTGCAGCCTTGGACCTACCATCATTTTATGAGCATTAAATACCCAGCACATTTGGATTCTATAGCACTATAGGTGTAATGACCATATAATTTTTCATCCAAACCAGAAAACATCTGAGAGTATGAGGGGGTGCCATCAATTAAGCCAGTACAATAGGCACATACTGGAACGTCCCAGGCAGACTATTTCACCCTACATGTATACCACATGGCTTCCACCCCATTTTCTCATTTGTTGCTAGGGCATCTGAACATTTCTCTTTGTTAATTTCAAGCTTAACTCTCTCTCTTTCTCTCTCTCAAATATATACATAAAATATATCACAATATATATAATATGTATATTTTTACATATTACATTCAGCATTTGTATGTGTTAGCAGCAGAAACATGTCTATCATCTTTGCCAGATGTCCGCTGCATGCTTCCTTTAGTGATATTCCCTGCTTTTTCAAGGTAATATTGGTACTCAACAAAAGATGTGTCCTCATACAATTGCTAATACAATAAACCTTTAAAATAGTCTGTCATATCATTTATACTGATAACATATTTTAGTAGAAAATCCTGACATATGAAAACCATAAAGAGAGCTCTAAACTGGAGGCCCAGATACCTAGATCTCAATTCTTACTTTACTTCTAATGAGCTGTGTGGCTGAGACAAGTTCCCGCAACCCTTGGTCTTTTCCTCATCTGTAAAGTGTGGGTTTAATAATTGCTAGTATTGAATATCTCCTCTGCTTTAAGGATTCCAGTCTATAATTAAAGTAAGTTTATTATTTTTATATGTACTGAAGGAAACATATTTCAGAGATTGTTTTCAGACTAAAGGAAAAGATATTTGCACTTTGATTATTAAAATATGACCTCTGAAGATCTCTTGTTTTTTGGCAGCATCGAATTCTTTCATGAATATGGAGTACTTGCCTTTGACAGCTCTGTCAGTTTGTGAGCTCGACCACAAAGCCTAATCAGGGTTCAAAGACTGGTGAGAATGACAACTCAGACTCAGCTAAAGTTGCTGTCAGTTCGGTTTACCACCGTCCTGGAAAATAAGGAATACGAAGGATACACAAGATGAGGATGTGTGTCGGGGAGAAAAAGCTGCTGGCGTACTCCAAGTGCCTTCCTGTGGGTGACTGGGATAAAACTCTTTGTTGAATGAGTCCCATGTGGAATGAAAAATTAAACACGTCAGAAAAAAAGTAAACAATGGGCTTGCTGTCTTTTAAAACTTTCAACTAACATATGGACTCCTTCTAGGCTAAAAAGAAATTCATTCCTGCTGAAATTTCATACTTCAGTGGTGTGGTCCTTTCTGCCCAATTTGGGCCTGAAGGAGCCCTGATCATGGCCCTCCTCAGTATTTTTGGTAATCAGACTTCAGTTTTCAAAGTTACTACACTTAATTTGATAAACAACTTAAGGAAATGTAAACTTGAACTTTTAGAAGCAATGACACAGTTAGCTTTGAGTCTTGATGGATGAGAACTACTCAGTAATTATATTTCAAATTAGATTTTCTTTTGATTTTTATTAAAGTAAAAATGACACACTAAGTATGTGACAGTCTAGGATGGTTTAAAGTAATTAAAAGTAATGATAATTATAACAGTTATAGATTCTAATACTAATGAATAATAATTATAATATTTATAATTATGTGAATGTCAGGTGTCATAAACCAATAGCTATTAAAATACTGAGTAATTTAACTATAATTTAATAGATCAATCATAACTATATTAACTATTTTTAATTGAATTTTTTATTAAAAAATAGGGAAAAGTAAGGAAAAACTGTATATGTCTTATATAAAAAATGTGTCTTCAGGGTGTTCAAAATTGTTGACTCATCCGAAGTCAATTATCCACAAAGATGGTTGCCTATTTTGGAGACACTTGAAAAATGATATACTCAAATAAAATTGGAGCGTGCTAGTTAGGAACAGTTGAGGAATAAAGGTCTGAAATTAGGAGGTATTTCAACATGGCTCACTGGTTTGTCATATGCTCTGCCTTACGTAGCCTTGTTAATATTTGTGGAAAATTAAAGTTGGCTACAAATTCTTTGAGACTTTTCCACCCAGAGAGGGAGTTGATGTTTCTTCTCCTTGAGTATAGGAGATTTTTATGACTTCCTTGACAGATAGTATATGTCAAAAATAATGCTGTGACAGTTTCTAGGCTCGAGCCTTAGAAAAGTGGTAATTCCCACCTTTGGACTTCTGGAGTAATCTCTCTTAAAACTCAGCCATACCCTAGGAAGAGCCCCAAGTAGCTGCAAGGAGATGCCCATTAGGAAAGGAGCTGAGATCCGTGACTGGCAACTCTGGCTCAGCTGAAAACCATATGGATGAATCATCCTGGAAGTGGGTTCTCCAGCATCAGTCCAGCCACACCAGGTGACGCACTATGGAGTAAAGAGGAGCCATCCCACCCAACTCTGCCAGAATTGCAGACCTGTAACCAAAGTAAGTAAATGTTGTTTTAAGCCACTTACTTTTGGGGTAGTTGGCTACACAGCAATAGATAACCAAGACAGTAATTTTTGCAAACTCTATTACTTTACGTATGCTTACTGCAATTCAGTGATATATGGCATTCCTTTTAACTTATTCATATTTTTTTCAGTCTATTTCTGACTGTGGTTTAGCTAAAAATAGCTGAGATTTGTTCTTGAACAAAATTTTCTATGCATAATTTATGTGTTTCTAGTGTTTGTCTATTATTTGCTGTAAGGATGCTGGACATTTGCAAGGTTATGTAAGATTCCTCATCCTGAAATGTGGGCAATTTGGATATAGTTAAGATTTCTCTAGAAAGGAATTGGCAAGATATATCACAAGGTACCAAACATCCATTTTAGGTAGAGAGAATTTCATATGAGACTCAAGAGAATAAACAACAAAGTTCACACCTTTTTTGCTATGTACTGTCAAGGTAAAAATCTGAGGCTGAATTTGGGAAGAATATGAACTTTTTGGAAATCTTATTCATTTCATCAAACTTTGCATTGTTATATGCTGGTGAAATATCTAGACATAAGTAAAGTTTCCTAAAGGTCTGCAGGCCAGACATTTGACACCATAAATTACTCTGGGAGACCTACTTTGGCAACTTCAACAAAGGGATACAGATAAAAGCAGCAGAGATAGAAATAGGCATAAAAACAGAGATAGAGATAGAAATAGACTGTGCCAGTGCTAGAACTAATTACCTAGCTACAGAAAAGAGTTTATCTAAAAAATGATCCTGATTGATCCAGTTTTTGTGCTCATTGTTTTATAAAATTCACATGCATACTCAGGTACATCTCTGTCTCTACCTATGCTGAATCCTTCCAGATGTTCATACTGGCTTTTAGCCTGAAGAATTGTAAAACTGGTTTTCTAATGAGAAACATATAGGAATTTGGAACCAAAGAATATTCTGAACAGAAATTCCTCATAAGAATAGCAAAAGACTTCAATTACCGTAAAGAATTAATTTCGCCTTAGACCAACCTCTTTTAGAACTTAATATTAAAGCTAAGAATTGCCCATGGTCTTAATTGAGTACTAATTGAGGTACCACAAATTCCTGACCCTGCTTTCAGATTTTTATAATTCTTGGAAAAAATCAGAGCACAAGGGTTTTCTCTTAGAACACATTTTCTTCAATAAAATTTTGGAGGACATTTGGGGCTTCTGAATATTTCTTTTGGAGGATATTTCTTTTGAAGAACATACGTTTTAAGAAGCTTGCAAATAATGTAAGTTTCTCCATTTTCATCATTCCTTCATTTAAATGTATTTGTATTTTTCCTTTTTGTTTCCAGCCTTTTCTATCTTTCATCACTAAATTGTGGACAAAGCCAATACTCCGATTCTGTTTCTCATTTGCTTCTTAAGCTTATTTTTGAGAAACTAAAAACAATAGAAAATAAATGAAAGCACCATTTTCAGTTTACAGCTGGCATTTTGCACAGCATGTACTACGAGCTGCATCTGTGCAGAAAGTCCACCATATGGGTGGGAGGGGACTCATTTAATTTAGTTCCTATGCATGAAGTAAGTGAAAAGTTGACTATATTTTAGATCTTGCCAAAGTCAAGCAACAGCAGAGCTAGGAACAGAATCCAAAAAGTTTCGTAATCAATCTTATCTTCGTCTTGGTAAACTACTCCATCTTTTTAGGCTGTTCACTTGCACACTACCAGTGATAGATCTTCTTACTTTAAAAAATGTATTTTTATGCATATCAAACAGTGTAAAGAGATTTTACTTACAATTTTTATCTTTGAATTTACATCTTTGAATTTCTTTATCAAAAATGTCTTAAACGTACTTTAGAGGAAATTAAAAATGTATGTGGTACTTGAAAATGACAGCCATTTGTGGAAAAGAATCAATCTGTATTTCATGAATGAGGACACAATTTTAATCTACCCCTAGCTAATGTTACTTGACTGATGCCAAGGCTGTAGAGATTAAGGGAAGTTGATGAGAGTTGTTGCCGACAAATGGGACATTGGAGGGAGACTTGTCACTCAGAGATAAAGGGCAGATAGGATTGAATGTGGGAAGGACATCTTAAGAGCAGAGACCATGAACCTAAATATTTTCAACAAATTCATTCAAAATACTCCACTCACTTTATGAGAATAATCTTTCTACAAGTTATTTCAGGGGACCTTTGAGCAAATAAACCTTCAGCGTCCTCATCTGTAATGTGGAGATAATGTCTACCAGGTGACATCACTGAGACTATTAAATGAAAGTGCAAACGTGTTCTATATCTTCTTGGAGAAAAAACTTCCAGGGAAGGTAAATTCATTATTCTTATACTTTTAAAAAATCTTATTTACTGCTATGGAAAAACGTCTTCTCTCTGAAGTTTTATTTAATTATGGGAGAACCATCATGACCATGAATTCAGAATCTATTATGTAGAAACAAAATTACGGAACTCACACCTATTACCAAAAAAAGAAGAGGAGAGTACTTCTGGTGTACAAACAAGTATCATATTAATAAATGCCAAATATAGATGTTACACATGGTAATATCTATTTGCTATAAAAGCTCTCTCCATCATGCTGCACGAAAGCAACTATTAGGATTAATCAACACTTTCCATTGCTATGTTGTTGTTGTGACTAATTTAATTTAAATGAGTAATGCAATAAACTAATAAAAATGCCTGTGAAAAGAGTCATTTACTGTATTGAAATTAAAATAAATGGTTAACTTGAGAAGGGTGAATTATTAAATAAAATGTCATATTAAAGGTAGACAAGGCAACCGTAAAAATTATGGAAATAGAGTTTACCAAATATCCAGGTTTTAAAAAAATCCTTGCCTTCTTAGTTATTTCATATTTGTCTTTAATTTCTTATTCAATCTTTTTTAGTCAATATAACACAGGGTGATTTATTAAAGAAAGATCATATAGCCATGGAACTGTTTAAAAATTTCAGACAAGAAATGAATATAGGTACTGGCTAGGTGGATAAACATATGTATCTGTTTTATGATTCTCCTTATTAACTGATTTGTTGTTTGATAAACTAATCACCAAACCCAATTTTGTAAGAGAAAAAGATAAGAAGGCTTCTTCTGTATATTTCTATAACGTATTTGTATATATTAGTATTTAAAGTGTGTTTTGTGATCCACAAAGTGACAAAAGCTTTTGAATAGTATAAGAAAAAGAAAATATTTGAAGATTTTACTTAGTATAAACTCATGCCTGATGTGGAAATTCTCACTTAAATACCCCTGCCAGTTGGTCATCATCGAGCCATTGTTTCATAGAGTATTTAGATCACAATTGGGGATATGTTATGAATTTTTGGTTGAGTTGTATATATTCAGAGTTAAAGCTTCTATTGTATCATTGTGCATTTCATTATACTCAAGCTAACAAATATTTGGGTATAAAAGTGAAAGAAGAGGATAACATGGAAATGTTTCACAGAGAGGACTAATGTAAATCTAGATATTTTCTTTTAAATAAAATTCCCTATTACTTTTTAACAATTGCTTCTCCCCAAGCCAGTCTGTAACTATAATTTAATATTTGTCTATTTCATAGAGTTGGAAAGGTGGCTAGATAAAATAATTAGTAAATTTCCTGGTGACAATAGCATAGTATTCAATTATACAAATGAAATGTATTAAAGCATTACATTATTGAGAACTTCGAACCCATTTTCTCATTTAGTTCTCACAAATTCCTGTGAAGTCGGTCTTATTATGATCGTTTTTGAGATGCATCATTATTGACTAAGGACAAGAAGAGTACACAGTGAGAATATAAGAAATTTTGAAGACAATCATTTCTGAATTAAGGCCTAATTTTGTGGTGGCAAGCTTGTTAAACATTTTGTTGAGAGGGAGTTAAAAATGAGCGGAGGTTGTGAAATAGTGCATTGAGGAGGAATTTTTATTTTATAAGTTTCATAAAATCTATGCTTGAGCTGCTTGGAAGAAGTCCATGTCCTAACTCCCATGATGCCACAAACATCATAACATCAGTAAATTTCCTAAGAGTCTGAGAGCCAGAATAAACTCTATAGGAGTTGCTATCTACAACCCAAGATTCTATTGCTGAAGTTATCTTCGTGGCTGCAACATCTTCTAGTGATTTGGAGGAAACTCACTCACCACATAAGGCAGCTTCTTTCTTTATATACATTTTTTGGATGGGAAGAGACATAAATTGCCGTGGCATACTAACTGTATGATAGGCAGTGTATTAGGATTTTGCATGTATAATCTCATTTATTCTTCAAAACCGCTTTGTGAGATAGAGATAACTAAACCTATCGGAATGACAAAGTCCTTGAGGTTCAGAAAGGTTTCATGGGATTATACTGTCAGGAAATGGTAGAGGAAGAATTTGTGTATTTAATGACCTTGTGCTCTTACTGGTTTGAACTGTTTACAGTTTTTTCCTAACTGGTATAAGGAAAAGGAGCAATCCTCCATCTTCTCCCTCTCCATCTTTGAAATAAGGACCTCTTTGAGGAACTCTGTTGAGAACAATGAAAGCCACATGTTGATTACGGTATATACTCAACTCACTCATAACTAGCTTGCCAATATTGTATTTGTTGTTGTTATTGTTTTGTCTATAATACGTGTCAAGCATTTGGAGGCTGCTGTGGATACAGAGCCCAAGTTGTCATTGCTTTTGAGGTTCCACAGTCTGCCAAGGAGAAACAGACATGAAAGCAACAAAATACTGTGAATCGAAAGTGCCCTGCAAGAATAGGCACATGTACATTGAAGGGAAAGTGGAATGAATTATCAGTTTCATTCAGGAAGCTTGAAAGAGGCATGAGAGACCCTTCATGTATACCTTAAAAGAAAGAGCCTTGTAGGATTTTCAAAGTTTTGCATTGAGAGAGAGAATATTTTCTGTTGATTTCTAATAAGTTCCATTTTGTTCCAATGACCTAAACTTAATTAAAAGAAAAAAGTTCATTTCTATACAAATCCTTCAACAAAAATGTCCAAATCATTACAGGGGATGTTGAGGAATTTGGGGAAAAGGTTTATTTTCAGAAATACAGCAGAAGTGTTAATGATCAGGTGGTTTAATAAGCCATGTCTTATGTACAGTTCCTCTCAACCATTTATTGAGTACCTACCCTTTTTTCTAGTTGCTGGGACATTCTAGAATAATTACCAAAGGCTATAGGAGCAGAGAAGGTAGAATGCTAAACATTTCAAAAGGGAAAAAAAGGTATGTATTCCTTTTTTTTTTTTTTTAAAGATTGGCACCTGAGCTAACAACTGTTGCTAACCTTCTTTTTTTTTCCTTTCTGCTTTTTACTTCCCAAATCCCCCCAGTACAGAGTTGTATATTTTAGTTGTGGGTCCTTCTAGCTGTGGCACATGGGACGCCGCCTCAACGTGGTCTGATGAGTGGTGCAATGTCTGTGCCCAGGATCCGAATCAACGAAACCCTGGGCCACCGCAGTGCAGCACGTGAACTTAACCACTCGGCCACGGGGCGGGCCCCAAAGTATGTATTCTGATTACCTAAGTAACGGGCCATTTTTCCAAAAAATAAACCACAGTTCAATACATAAGTGCCTTGCCCAAGGTCACACAACTAAACAAATGATAGATTCAAGACTGACTTCTACTATTCTCTTTTCAGTCTCAATGTTTCCCACACTGAAGAGGGTCAGAGAGTTTCCCAGATCTTTATAAATAAATGGAGCTTGAATTGCTATTTTTCCAAGATTAGCCTACTGAAAACATTGCTACTGGTTAAATGATAACCTATTTTTTTTCCTTTTAGGAAACAAGATTTTTTGATCTACCAACCCTGTATTTTTACAGGTTAGGTCTTCCAGAAACAGATTTCGAGAGGGAGTTTGGGATGCAAAATATTTAATAAGGATCAACACCTTTGAGAAGAAGGAGACAGGCTCAGAATTTGGCAGGCGAAAGAATCAAATTGCATTTACAGGACTGACAAAACCTGGGCCGGTCCCATGGGAAGCTCTGGAGCAAAGATTGTTTGTCAGCATGCCCATATCGAACTGAAATTGCCGATCTTTTGTACCCTTTACTTGAAAAGTCACTGAGTGAAGGCTGCTCAGGAAGGATGTGGCCCTTGGACAGGTGGCTCTCTGCAGTGGAGGCAAGGTCCTGAAGTTGCTGACAGCTGGAGTCTGTCTATGGACTGATTCCCCAGAGCTGGCAGCAAGTCCTTCATTAAAGGGGCATCTGGGCTCTTCATCTCTGTGTCTATCACATCTTGCATCCCGGCAATGACTTTGATTCTCCTCTATTTCTTCAGAAACTTTTTAACTTACAACATCTGACTTTCTACTAGAATTATTTCTTCCACCATATTGTACAACTGCTCAGTCTCTCAAATGAGCCAGTAAAGATGGAGAGGAGCTGGTTTTCCTCAAACCCTTCTCTGGCGGAATGCTGAAAATGTGTTCAGAGCACATACACGTAACGAGGGCCCCTGAGCAGGAAGGTCAACCCGACCTACAGACGGCAGGTCCCTGAAACAGTGTCTTTGTTTTCTATAACTTCACAATCCCCATGTGACCTAACTGGACTTCTCTCAACACGTTTCTAAACGTCTGTTTGTCCGTTAACTGTATTAATTCAGCTTCTTAGTCAAACGTGTTCTCAGAGGAATTGTGCCTTTAAGCTCCCCAGATGGTGCCCCCTAAAGTCCTATTTAACCTCAAGTGAACTCCTATTCATTAGTGCTTGCTCAGCCACCATTTAGCCAGGACTTAAAAATTCAATGAACCTAGAGGTCTTTGCCCAGTATTCCAAAGTCTCTTAGTTCCTTTCACATTTTTTCCCTGCACCTTTTCCCAGCTGAATTCAGTGTCACAACCAAACGCTACCTCAGCAAATACAGACCTTAAAACATTCTTTACCCCATTTATCTAGGAAGGGGGATGAGCAGCGCCAGGGAATAAGCAAGCACTTGGTGTTCGTAGCATAAGTTATACACCTTTTTCAAATCATGTAACCTCTTTTAATCTTTTGTTGTTGTTGGTCACTTGAAAAGTAGGTAATAATACCTACAATAGAATGCTAATGTAAATATTAAATATGATGCTATATTTAAAGTTCTTGACGTGTAAGCTCTCAAACACTTTGATTACCTTTGTTTAACATCAATTTCATTTTATATTATTTTACTTTCCTCTAATTCAAGCATTCCCACTTGTAATGGCTCCTTATTCACTGTCTTACGGTAATTTTAAATGGTACTATTAATCTTACTCAAGGAGACACTGGTTAAAAAAAGTAGAAAACAAATGAAACTATCCTACTCTTCTTAAGTTTGGCCTTTTTATGCACTCTTTTGCCATTTATCTTCAGACAATATTCCCTTGTGAAAAACCATCATAATTTTTCTTTGCTTTTTTTTTTTACCACTCCAAAGTAGATTTCTCTCCATGTATCTCAACTGTCATACAATACACAGTATATTTACTTACGATTTTGACATTTATCATTGATTGGACTTTACAAGCATCACCATAATGATGACTATTACAGTGAAAAGGTCATTTTCTAACCACAAACTTCTGCCTACTTTTTAAATTCAACTTCTAATCTTTAAGCAACATGGATACCCAGAAAGATAAGAAGAATGTTATAATTCAGTTTTATTTGGAGGCAGAAAGGATTACTTTCCATCTTTAAAATGACTGATCTGTTCAGCTTTTATCTGCATTCTATTCAGATAGATTAATGGTAGTTCAGGTAAAAAATGTTCATATGACAAAGGCTTGCCAACTTTTTTGAATTATCTTCTTATCTGGCATACCTATGGAGTGAAACAAATGAAAGGATAGCCAGTTTACTTACTGTCATTTCTGTCTCTTTCATGCTGTTTGATCGAGTTGAAGATAATACCTTTGAATTAAAATTTGGAAATACACACAAACACACACGACCTTGCACCTTAATACATACAGACACAATAATAATGTTTATAAAGTTACAATGTTGTTTTGGAGTGTGCCCCATTTAATATATTGTCAAACATCTCCCCTGTTTATTTCAAAGCTCTCACGAGGTAGGAAAAAAAAACCTAAATCTCATTTACTCCTCTTCTTTATAACCGATCTGGTAAGTTCTTAGTTTGGTTTTCACTTCAAACTGATCTTTCAATAGTTGCTTACGCTGTGAGTTTGTTTTGAAAAATTATAGTTGGAGTTATGTCTGACTGTGTTGGTTTCATTATGTTGAAATTCAATTCTGATCATAGAAATATCTGTGTGTTTTGAAGTGAAACTTGTATGAGGGGTAAAACATGAGAAAAATTCCCAACAGCTTATTTAGTATGTTTATGCTTATGTGTGAATCATCGAAACTTGAACTTAAAAGTGTCTATAAAATCAACTTTGCAGAATTATTTGAATGTGCTGATTATTTACTTTTAGTAATAAATACACAATTTAGATGGGAGTGCTGCCTTTTCCTTTTCCAAGTGACTATTTTTAAAAAGAAAAAAAAAGGACAGTGAAGTCCTAGCCTCACAAAGGACTTACCCATCAAAAGACTTTTTGGGTGAAAGCTCTAAGAAGGAAACTATATAGGATGAACTTATAGATGTTTGCAACACAAGTTTCAAACACGTGATTTCAGAGAAGTCATGCATGAGCCTTCACATAACATTAATGTGCTAGAAAATCCACTTATTGCTTCATCCAGTAAGGTTCCTAAATTAATTAATTATTTTTTGGTTTTAAAATAGACATACCAGAAAACTGACCATTTTAACCATTTTTAAGTGTAAGTTCACTGGCATTAAGTGCATTCACGTTTTTGTGATGTTATCACCACCATCCACCTCCAGAATTATTTTCATTGTCCCAAACTAAAATTATGTATCCATTAACCATAACTCCCCATTCCCCACTTCTCTCAGCCCCTGGAAACCACCATTAAAGTTCAGCCTCTATGAATCTGACAACTCTAAGTACCTCATATGAACGGGCTCATATAGTATTTGTCCTTTTGTGACTTGCTTATTTCATTTAGCTTGTCTTCAAGATTCATCCATGTTTTAGTATGTATCAAAATTTCCTCCATTTTAAAGGCTGAATAATATTCTATTACTTGTGTGTGTGTATATATATATATATATATATATATATATATATATATATATACCACATTTTGTTTATCCACTTATCCATTGATGGATACTTTGTACTTAGGTTGCTTCTGCCTTTTGGCTATTACATATGAAGCTCCTAGGAAAATGGGTGTACAAATATCTGTTCATATACTTGTTTTCATTTCTTTTGGGTTTATACTCAGAAGTGGCATTTCTAGATCACAGGGTAATTTAAAAATTGTGTTGTTCAAGGAATGATGTTAAAAATATTCACTTAGAAGCTAAAGTATTGAGTGTGATTATGATTTACAACACTAGCACTTTAGGTACAGTAACGTTAAGTACTGCTTTAATTAGAGTCACCATACTTTCAGCTTCTTGAAATCAGTGGAAGTAGGCCAAGGATACTATCTTTTAGTGAGTGTGGTAAATAAGGAGTGAGGAGAGAGGTCATGAATATTATTCATGGGAATCCCTGCATGTGAAAACTTGCGGACATGGAAATGGAGATGCCTTTTATTTTCCCCAAGGTTTCCTCTTTCAAATCATTGGGTTTAATCAATAAGCCCATGACCCATCAGGATATGGTAATCTCCCTCTGAAGAGACCAGCAGAATGTCAGGGCGTTTAGTTCCCACTTTCGCGAGACTGCTCTCCCGAGAGCAGCCCTGGTACCTTTTATATCTCCCGGCACCATTGGTGGGCAGTTTAACATCTGCCCCCAAAGGCCCTAAAAAACCTAGAAGACCGCATTGATTAAGTTGCCTTCAATGCTCTCAGATACCCTAGGCTCAAATTTTACTTTCCATTTAGTGTCTCTTCTCAAATTATGTCCACTTTTGTTGTCCAATATTGCTCCCTAGAGGCTATGTGTTTAAAATATATGAAGGCACATACAGACCCCAATAATAATATCAAAAATATAAGAAGGCTTCAAATTATAAGTCCCAAATGCTTACACTGGAGTCTACAATTCTAATTCTGCTTATTCTCAGCTGGTCAATCTGTTGTCCGTGCCCTGGTAAGTTGGGGTTAATTCAGCAGTCCCAGTATCTCTGGTGTTCTCCTTCAGGTTGTTTTGGCTTCTTCACTAGTTCAGAAGTTCAATTAGTTCAAACTCAAGTTTTTTTATGTGCCTCATTTTTTAGTATCCATAAAAGTTAGTAGAAAACACAAGATCATCTCAGAATCAGTCTGCATGTGTTATATTTAAAAGATACCAGAGGGGCCGGCTCCGTGGCCGAGTGGTTAAGTTCACACGCTCCGCTGTGGCGGCCCGGGGTTCGGATCCTGGGCGCGGACATGGCACCGCTCATCAGGCCACGTTGAGGTGGCGTCCCCCATGCCACAACTAGAAGGACCTGCAGCTAAGATATACAACTATGTACTGGGGGGGAGCGTTTGAGGAGATAAAGCAGAAAAGAAAAAGAAAAAGAAGATTGGCAATAGTTGTTAGCTCAGGTGCCAATCTTTAAAATAAATAAATAGATAAATAAAAATAAATAAAAGACACAAGCAACCTCTGCTACTATAGTCGATTCCCCAAACAAATTGAGAATTACCAAGCTCATTGCTCCATGTTAACCCTTGTTTTTGTTGCCAAAGATAATAGCAGGGCCTCAACATTCCATAGAAAATGATAAATGTAGTTTCTCAGCACATGTCAGTTTTTCAGTAACCTTGGCCTGTGTACCTGCTCTCCATATGAAGGAATTGCACTTTTAGCAGTGAATTATGGCATCATCTAATTACAATGGAGGGGAGGAGAGTCTCTTATCTCAGAGAGAGGCGTTTGATACAATGGTACCTTCTTGAAAAGTCAACAAATCTACAGCAAATCCAAAACATCCTAAGTTGTCCTTCTTCATGGAGCCCGGCACTCCTGGCCCTTGGTATGCCTTGACAGTGGGGTTTGTTGAGTGACACAGCACCCCTTTCCCCCCATCTGTTAATAATAGGAATTTTAGGATTTATCTCTGCCTTTAAGTATGAAAATCTTTAACCCTAAGAACCCTACCTACTTCAACACATTTCTTTCTCTAGTGCACATGGAACATTCTCCAGGAGAGACCATATAATAGGCCATGAAATAAGTCCCCATAAATTTAAGAGTACTGAAATCATACAAAGCATGTTCTTCACACATGATGAAATCAAATTAGAAGTTAATAATAGAAGGAAATATGGGAAATTCACAAATAATGTGGAAATTAAACAAGGCTGAAGAATCTGCCTTTGTAAGTTCCTGAACTGAGAATTTCTCGAGGCTGAGCCTCTGAAGCCTGGAGGGGGAGCCACATGTCCTTTCCTAAAGCCTGGTCACTCCTGGTTTTGCTTTTTTGAGGTACTAAGCATATATCCTCCTCTGACAGCAATATTTATCTGAAGTCAGGGGGCATGCTCTTATCTTTCTCTTTTCTTCTATTCCTCTCCTAATCATTTTAGTAGGGTTTGGTCAAGATTCTAGATTCTTATCTGCTTCTCAGTTGTCTCTTTATGGATGGCCCGCACAATTTGCTGGAAATTAGTATTATTTCCTTCCACTTTATCTTTGTTTTCTGGCTAAGACTTTTTTTTCATAACACAAGCCAACAGCAGTTGACTTGTGATGGTGTATTGGTGAAGTGCACACACACTCCTGCTTTCTAGTTATATGAACTTTCTGTGGACAGGTTTCCTCAGGTAAAATGCGAAGGAGATCATTGTAATGTGCATTAGTCAATGTGCATATATGCATACAGCATAGTATCTGACACATGATATTGTGATTTATGCTGTTCCTTACTTTTTAGTCAAATGTTGTTCCCTCCATCTGGAACACTGCTCACTTATTGTTTAATCTTTGAATTTCTGCCTGGCTAATTTGAATTCTTTTCCCTCTCTTTTTGTTTCTTTGTTTATGCATTTGTCCAGTGCCCCTACCTTTGGAACTCAAGTGCAAAAACCTGGATTGATCAAAATCCTTGATTTATTACACAATAACTTCATTGGTACAGGAATGGGCATTTATTATTATTTTCTAAAAAAAATATTTATTTTAATGAAAAGATGAACAACCACAAACACAATGCCAATAATGAGGATTAGTTAACGCCAACAACTCCTGTCTATCTGTGTGCTCCTCTCCTGTTCTATCATTCTTAGAAGCAATCTCCGCTTTAAATTCAGAGTTTATCCTAGCCTGCTTTATTTTTTAAATCAATATAGATGTATCTAAAATGTAATATTTTACTTATATTTGAACTTTATGTAAAATTGCCTCCTACAAATAGTCTTCTGGGATTTGCTTTCTTGAGAAAATATTTATTACTAATATTCATTTAGGTGGTCCCTTCATTTTCACTGCTGTGTAACATTTAACTGGGTGACCATTCTAAAATATGCTTATCCATTCTGTGCTGGATTAGTGTCTGAGTTTGTTCAAATATATCACTACAATCAGGGATTCCATTCTTTAGATGTCTATAGGTACACAGATACTAAAGATTTTCTTGGGTACATAGAAGAATGAAATTACTATCATAAGGTATATATAACTGTTCAACCTAACAATATAAACCCAAGTTCTTTTTTCCAAAGCACTTTTGTCAATTTACACATTCAACAGCAAGAAATCTCTTCATCCACAGCCACACCAATTCTTTGTTTCCTCAGATTTCTTAATTTAAACCAAGTAAAGAAGCATAAAACAGTATTTTATTTTTATTTTTTCTCTGTTCCTTACCATTCTGATATTAATAATGATATCTTTTATTCAAATCACCCCAATTCTTTCTTGATTTCTAGAACAGAAATGACTTGCAGATTACATGTCTTAAATTTTTCCTTTTAAGTCTTTGATTTGTAATAATTGCAACAAGTTGTTTGTTTATTTCAGCCAAAGAATATTACAGATTCAGATGGGCCTCATTGCTCTACATTTTTATTTTTCCTGTTTATACAATGTACTAATTTTCCTTTCTGTGGGTAAAGAGAGACTTTTGATGTCTGCTACCTAAAGCTATACTCAGAGTTTATGTAGCTAGCTAACTAGAGACCACGTGGATGCTGGAATGATTTTTGCCTATGAATAAAGCCACATGGATTCAAGAAGTTAGCTTTTTATAGCTCCTTTCTTTGGCCAGAAAACAGTCCAAAACAACATAGAGATTAAGTAAGTTTGGGGCTGCTTGTCTGACAGGGCTTGCCAATTCTGTAAGAAACCCCAAACGGAACTTGGCTTTTTGCACTCCTGGCTGAGAAAACAAGTCCATAGATATCTAAGAGGCCTAGCAACAGAAAGACTCTCTCTTCCTTATAACTGAATCCGTTTCAGCAGTACCTGGTTAGGGCTGGCCAAAATCAGATTCACAAATTCTTGCCAAAGCGATAGCTTCCTGCTTACCTAGATGTTTGCTCAGCAATTACAAATAGTCAAGCAATCATTAAAAAAAGAAAGAAAGAGTCAGTAGAAACTAACCATAAACCACCATGCTTCAACTTATTTGGCACACATTTAGAACTACTTATATGATGGTCAAGGATCTTCAATCTCTGTAAGAAACACTGTTCCTCAAAAGTTATTCCTTATCTATTTCTCATAGTGCTTGGTTAATGCACCAAAATGTGGAGGTCTCAGCATATCAATTGAATAAGACCTATTCTTTCACTTCCACCCTTCAGAAGGGATTGAGAGTAAAGATTCTCCTCAGGGAAATGCAAAGTCAGGGAAACTGAGGCTTCCAGAAACAGTAGCTAGTAGAGCAAGCGACTCTATTTGTCTTAAATGTCAATATCTTCTGAGTTAAGCAGGTAGTCTCAACAGAAGAATAGAAGAACAGAAGTGTCCTTAAACCCTAAAACTTTCTGGAGTCCAGGATTCCTTCACACAAAATGAAATCAAACCCTCCGGATGGAATGAGTCCTAGAAGAGAAACCAAACAATTTGTGGACCAAGTATAAGAAATCATGAATCACATTGTGAACCAGCAGCAAATGAGGTCATATTAGATCGATCACTAAGAAAGGACACATAGTACTTATTTCTGGGATAAGCTGCCCTGACCTGGACATTTCCTAAAATACAGGATGTAGAATCTTCAGCTTTATAGGCCAAATTGAGATATCAGATCTCCTTAGCTCGGGGGAAAATAGAACCATAGCCCTGGGGAAATGTGTTAAGTAAAAGAAAAAATATATTAAGAGTGTTTCTGTGTCACATTCATTTTTATAACTACTTTTCTTATCAATTCCTGTCTTTTAGAACTTAAATTTATAAAATTAATTTCCTTTTCCAGGAATTTAAAAATAAAAGTTATTTTCCAAATTAAAGTTATACAAGGGCCCACTTAGTGGCGTAGTGGTTAAGATCGCTTGCTCCCTTCAGCTGCCGCCAGGTTTGCAGGTTAAGATCCCAGGCATGGACCTACACACCACTCATCAAGCCATGCTGTGGTGGCATCCCACATACAAAATAGAGGAAGATTGGCACAGACGTTAGCTCAGGGCCAATCCTCCTCAAGCAAAAAGAGGAAGATGACACAGATGTTAGCTCAGGGCCAATCTTCCTCTCCAAAAAAGTAATAATAAGGTTATTCAAATCAAATATTGCATTTTTAACAGAATGCTTTGCAATGTTAAGTGTCACTTTTCTCATAGGTCATGTTTTCTTTTTAAGAATTCTGCAAATGGAAAATAAAATTGCTGCCTTACAGCTTCTCTGCTGTTTAGGGGGAAGAAAAATTAAAGGGGGAAAAAGACAAATGGAATATCCTTTATTTTAAAAGTAGCCTATCTTTTTTTAATAGGAAGCAAACTCCTTGCATTTTTAAACCTGCTTTCCTGAAAGCTTCGTTTTGGAAATTGATATTTTCTTCTTCTTTTCAGATAAACGTGGTAAACACTTCTATCTCAGTCCATATATGGAAACCATTCTCACAAATCATTTCCTTGCCTGGTTCTGAAGACATCATCAGTTATATACGAAACGTCCACTAAGTGAATCAATTGTTTCAGTCGATTTTTGGCAGCAGCTCTGCTCCACAGCTGCGCATTTGAATCACCAGAGCACTTTAAAGTATATACTGATATGTGGAGAGCAGTGCATTTTAAAATCTCCCCAGGTTGTAAGAAGAAGCAGCCAGATTTGAAAAACACTGCTTCGGGGAAGGCCTAGAAGAAATATCACACTAAAACACTAAATTTGGGGATGTGGTACAGAAACAAACGTACTGTAACAACCCTTCTGAGAATTCATTTTTATTTATTCCCTTCAGAATACTAAAGTACGTGTAGTAGCTAGAATCTGAACTGGGCTTCAGTGGAAAAAATGAAAAATGGACATAGGGAAACAAGCTGACATGAGGTAGCGTATAGTGAGTCAGGAGGTGGACAAGGGAAAGGCAAGTGTGAACAGCCACACAATTCCAGGCAAAAATGTCAAATGGTGAATGTTTGCTTTTAGTGCAATCTTATTTCCTTTACAAGCTTCTTATGTTTTGCCCCTCTACTTTGTGTCCTCAAAGTTCTGTTGGACTCAGTAAAATAGCCCTACAAAATCAACTCCTTTCCCAGATTTACACATGCTTGTAAAATTCATTTTTTTCTTCTATCGCCATACTCTTCATTGAGATGCCCACTTTCTTTTATTTTTTATACTTTTTTTTTTTTTTTGCTGAAGTAGACTGGCCCTGAGCTAACATCTGTGCCCATCTTCCTCTATTTTATATGTGGGACACCTGCCACAGCATGGCTTGCCAAGTGGTACATAGTTCCACACCCAGGATCTGAACTGGCGTCAAAGCAGAATGTGCAAACTTAACCGCTATGCCACCAGGCCAGCCCCAAGATGCCCATTTTCTTCTATGTATCTCAAGATGTTAGAAGGAAAACAGGTAACTAAACTAAGCTGTACAAAACTGACCGTCCTTTAAACTCCCAGGATATTTATGCTAAAAACTAAAAAACTTGTTAACCCAAATATAATTGATAATATCTGAGCTAAGGTGACCAAAGTAGAATAAAATAGAATTTGGATTGAGGAAGGAATAATTCTTAATTAAACAATATTTATTGACTATTAACCTTATCCCAGGTACTAAAATAGGTAATAATAACATAGCAATGAATAAGGTATGGTCTCTGGATTTAGGAAGTTTGTAATTTAGCAGCAAAAACATTGCAAGTAAACAGTTGAGTTGAATGCAGTGTAACACATTCTGCCCTGAAGATCTGTCAGCAATGTTACCGGTCACATAGGAGCACCTCTTGGTGGAGGAATTTCAAAGACTGCCAATGATCTTCTTACCACACCAGTTAGACAATGGGTAATTTTACTTCGATAAGATAGAATAAAATAGATAAAATGGATAAAATAGATGTTATGCTTGTCTGAAGGTAAACAATTAACGAAGCAAGAACAAATTTCCTGGATTATATATATTTTTGAAAATCTGAGAACATTTTTATTACTACCTTCTTAAAATGAGAAGATAGGGGCCAGCCCCGTGGCATAGTGGTTGAATTCGTGTGCTCTGCTTTGGCAGCCTGGTGTTGGCCAGTTTGGATCCCGGGTGTGGACCTACATGCTGCTTATCAAGCCATGCATCCCACATATAGAGTAGAGGAAGATGGGCACGAGTGTTAGCTCAGGACCAGTCTTCCTCAGCAAAAAGAGGATTGGCAGCAGATGTTAGCTCAGGGCTAATCTTCCTCAAAAGAAATGACAAGATAAAATTAAAATGCCACATATTTAGTACATTAATTAAGCAATATGATTTTGCCATATTGAGAGTCATTTTGTATTTCCCTCTATAATCTTTATCTTGTTTCTACTTTTAACCTTCATATAGACTCATTGTTTCAAGCTGAAAGAGAAATAGAGAAAAATATGGAAATACGGAGGGGAGAGAATTTGATGAGAGTGGATGGTATCTAGACTTGAAGTGTGACTTATGTGGAAAGAATGTGTACTTTTCAATAACTGTGCGCATATTCATCAAATTAAAAGGCAAGTTGTCATAGTGAGAAAGAGCATACATTTTACAAGTAGAAAAATTCAAGCATTCAATTTACTACTACTACTACTAATAAATGGATCCCTTTTCTGTTTTCTAAAGTAGTCTCAAAATATTATGTCTCAATCACACATGGAGACCCTTTTTGCCAAGATATATAAATATTATACATATAAGAAATATGTTTCTGTAGATACTGCTAATAAAATCTTGCAATTGATTAAGTTTTCGGAGTTTATTGAATTATCACTTAAAACACTTTGTTACTTCATGTAATTATAATAAGGTACAGATTAATACTACATAGAAAATTCTGGTATCAAAATAAAAATAATTTTTAAGTTACATTCTTATACTTCTTTAGATTTAATCACAAGGCTTTCTCAAATGCTTTCCTATCCTATTTGCATATTCAGACCTGTTATGTGCAGCAAGGCAAAATGTCCAGTGAATCAGATTTCATTTACAGACAATAAAATCCAAATAATAAAATGAACTATCAAAATATTGTGAACAAATTTTATCTATGACAGCTTTCGTCAGATCTGATGCAGTGTTAGTTACTAGCTGAGATGGTGTTCCCATGTCATGTCCTGATATGGCTCTGGAATAGTATTAAAATTCAAAGAGGCATTTTTAATTTACTTTGGAGGGAAAAGATTTGTATCGTCATTATTCTTTTATGACTCATTGAAACTTTTGTTTCACTTTAGGTAGCTCATGGTCCTATTATCAACCTAGCTCACCCAATGCAGGTAATGTAGTGAAAATGCAGAGTGTCTTTTGGAAATCATAATTTTGTATCAACATGCCACTGTTTCTTTGTAATTGATGTAAAATTTACATAAGACATACAGGGAGACAAGTTTTTGTATTTGCACACACCTGAGTAACCCACTGTGGTACAAGGATACAGAAAGTCTGCATCATCTCAGATGGAAACATCTCTCATGTCCCTTCCCAGTCAATCCTCTCCTTGGCAATTCCTCAACCAACTATTATTTGCCTTTTTAGCCTGTCTGCACTTCATGTAGATGAAATCACACAGCATGTGTACTTTCCTCTCTGGCGTCTTTTGCTCAGCCTTGTTTTGAGGATCACCCATAATGTTGCAAATATAATTTTTTTTTTCTCATTTTGATGATCTGATGATTCAGTAGTATTCCATGGTACTGGTTTCTTTTTTTTTTTTTTTGATGAGGCAGGTTGGCCCTGAGCTAACGTCTGTTGCTGATCTTCCTTTTTCTTTTTCTCTCCTAAGCCCCAGTGTATAGTTATATATCCTAGGTGTAAGTTCTTCTGGTTCCTCTATGTGTAATGTCATCACAGCATGGTGTGATGAGTGGTGTGTAGATCTATGTCCAGGATCCAAACTGGTGAACCCCAGGCCACCAAAGCAGAACACGTGAACCTAACCACTATGCAACCGGGCTGGCCCCCCATGCTACTGGTTTATCACAATCGGTTTACTCCTTATCTCTCAGTGTGGTTTGAATTTGCTTTTCTATGATAACTAATGTAATATTTTAGAACAATAAGTTAAAGGAGACATGTTTAGTGATGTCTAACAGATGAAGCCAGGCTCAGGGATGGTCATTAAGTGCAACGTTTTGTGTCTCATCAATGTCCTTATGGTAGATGTACTCAGTTGTTGGTGTTATAAGATTAGATAATATTTGAAACTGTTATATCCAACCTGCGGATATGAGGAGAGGGCTGGAACAGTAAATTAAAGTCACCCATAACGTGACGCCTTCATTCCGATGAGTCAATAATAGTATAAATTAATCCTGTACTTATTACATTTTAAAATTAACTCTAATTATTTCACTCACTTTTCAACAGCTATTCTGTTACCTGACACTGAAGACTTTTAAGTTGGGGAAAAGGGTGAGAAAGAGGGGCTGGGAGAGGCTTCATGGTGTGAGGTAGGAGAGCTATTGTAGAAGACCGAAGATGAGAGCCGCACCAAAGACATCTCAGCTAATGCAATGGACTGAGATGCCAATGTTAGATCCGCATGACATGATGTCTCAACCATATATGTCTCTTTGGATGATCTTATGGAGACATGTTGACCAAATATCGGAGTCTCCCCTGCCAATGGCCTTTTCACATTTCTTATCTACCCTGGGAAGAAAGGGAAGGGGAAGAGCTGAGTCGACTGAGCAAACTATTACTTGACGATTTTTACATTGAGTTACTATACTGGTTAGAGTTGACATTCATGTTAGCATTAAGTTCAGGAAAGAAATGCAGAGTTGTATTTTCTTTTTAACGACTGGCCCTGAGTTAACATTTGTTGCCAATCTTTCTTCTTTTTTTTTCTTCTCCCCAAAGCTCCCCAGTACATATTTGTATATTCTAGTTGTAGGTCCTTCTGGTTGTGCTACGTGGGACGCCACCTCAGCATGGTTTGATGAGTGGTGCTAGGTTCGTGCCCAGGACCCGAACTAATAAAAACCTGGGCCACCAAAGCAGAACACATGAACTTAACTGCTTGGCCATGCAGCTGGCTCCTAGAGTTGTATTTTTGCATACATTTGTGTGCTGAGGTTTTTACTTGGTTTGTACATTCTCGTTTAGTATTTTTAAGGCCAAATCAGACAAGCACTTAGATTTATGTCCTATCTCTAGATCCACCTATAATGACTTTGAAATTAAATGGGCGTGTAACTCATATGTGTTGTAACTCAGATGCTATCACAGTTTTGATGGCATAATAAAAAATGTAAACTGCCCGACGTTAGTTCTTATTTGGAATCGAAAGGCCAAATGCTTATGTTTTACATGGAAAACATTAACGTAAATCCCCCTATTGTGTTTCATACTGTAGGAAAAAAATCTTCTTTCACTCCCTTTGCACTTGTGAACTTCTTACACTTCAGATATAAAAAAAGACTCCCATTTTCAAATTTGAAATGGTGATTGCTAAGGATAGATTCTGACACATTCCCAGTAGCTCACAGTTGGCTTACATTAGACTGGCATTCTGCCCCTAGACTGCTTGTTACTAAGAAGGAAAAAGAAGACTCTGGAGTTGAACTATTTTTATTTTTTTTTGGTAAATAAAACTTTATTTTGTGGCACTTTGGATTGTAAGAAATTGTCAGCCAACTCTTGAGGCATTCCTGGTACAGATTCAGTTTTCCTTGAGTGACGTCAATAGCAGAGGATACACAAAACTTTCTGGATTAAGAACTGTAAGATGATGTGATTGAAACTAATTTACTCATCATCAAAGATCTATTTAAAATGGAGTTTCTTGAATTTGGAGTTGAAGTTGGGCGAATGTGCAGAGAAGGTATAGAGGTCAGATATTATTAGCAACATCAAGAGCCCTGAATGTTTTATAAAGATGTATAGTTTCTCTGATTTTATCTTTCTTCCTTCCCCTTAGCGAACATTTTCTCTTTGCCTTTTTTCTTACATACGTATCTTCCTGTTTTCTCCCCTCTTTCTTCTTATGATTTCTTTAGCAAACCTTTGTGTTTCATATACGTTCCTTAATATCTGCATTTACTCTCCTTCATTTTGTTTCCTTTCTGTAGGTTCCTCTTGCTCTTCAGTGAGTCATACTAAAACAGAGCTGGGATCCAGAAGAGATGTATGTCAGTAAATTAAGATGCTCAGTCCTCTGATATAAATGAAGAGTTATTCGGTCATTACAATTATACAATAAGAAATGTGCAAATAGAAAAACCAATTCCTTACATGATGTAACAATAATACGTCTATATCCTAAGAATAGAAGGCCTGAGATATTTTGGAAATTAGTATGATAGAGAAAAAAGAGGAAGAGATCTGTTAATAGTCTTTTCATTATTAAATTAATAATCAATAATGGAAGCTAGACTGAGTCCGAGAGAGGAGAAAAACTTGACTCAGAGTCTAAAGTAAAGTGGAACTACGCTGAAAACAGAACAGAATGTCAACAAAAAACGTTTACCTCAAAGACCAGCCCCATGGCTGAGTGGTTAAGTTCCCATGCACTCCTCTTTGGTGGCCAGGGGTCTACCAGTTCAGATCCTGGTGTGGACCTGCACACTGCTCATCAAGGCATGCTGTGGCAGCATCCTTCACAGAAGAACTAGAATGACTTACAACTAGGATACATATATGTACTGGGGCTTTAGGGAGAAAATAAAAGAGGAAGACGGGCAACAGATATTAGCTCAGGGCCAATCTTCCTCACCAAAAAAAGCATACCTTGAAAAAAAATTACATCAATTCTTTTCTACACAATATATGTTTCATTTGGCTTCATTTACAAAGAAGTATTGGTGTTTTATCAATAACTGCCAAATGCCCTTTGGAAGTTGATGGGGTAGTGCCATAAAGAAGTTATATAATAGTTTGAAATCCAAAAGGAATATCAATTTATGCCTAGAAAGTGAGAAACTCAGTGGTATTTCAATTTCTATCATTCTTCTCATGATATGTTTGGGATGTCTCAGTTCAAGTAGAGGCTGAAATATTCCACTAGTTATTTATAAAACAAAAATATTTGGAAATCAAATTACCAAATATTTATTGAATAGCTATTATTTTCAAGGTACTATCATGTGGGCTATAAGAAATTTTAAAAGTTTGGGATATGGAACATAAATAGATAATAAAATAATAGTAAGTCGATAGTATAGAGATTTCATTACTCAGTATGTGAGTATTTCTGACAGTGGTGATGCAGAAAAGATGAGTTTTGGTTTAGAGGCTAGAGAAATCACAGTGAACTGACTAATCATGGGTGAATGACATGGAGTGACATTTCAGTACCGACCATCTTCTCTTATTGCTTATTGTCAATGTTGTCATGATGAAATGGAAGTAAGGTTGCTTTTTGTCTTTTGGAGTGTCTCACTTCAGGCAGAAGCTAATTTATATTTGGCAGTTCTATAATGTGGCCATCTATACCTGGAGTACGTTATTGACAGAAGGGGAGGACAAACATTTGCATCACTTTCTACATATGCTAACCAGGAAGATTTATGATTACCACTCTTCAGCATTTGAAAAGGAAAATTAGACTTTACATGTTGTATATTTTGTAGTGAATTTCGAAGAAAATAATAAAAATCTGTAAGTGGTTTGGACGATCCATTTGTTAAATATTCTGTTTTTATCCATGAGAAGGGATTTTCCCAAAATCCTCCTTGCTGCTCCCACTACCAACCAGTCTTTAATATTTCTTCAAGAGTAAGATGTGTTACCTGGTAGGGGTCAGAGACTTTATTCAAATTTCTCAACTTGCTGAAGCTATGAGGGACATTTTGATTTCTGTCTGCCCCCACTCTTCTTCTCCGCTCATCCCAGTACACATGCGCTCCAAAATAGTGGAAAGTAGCAACATAAGTAAATACTATCTATTCTACAGTTTTTCAAACATTCCTTTGCACGGGCTATTCCAAGAAGAGTTAGAAGCTTTGAACACCATTTTTATCTCAAATAAGCTGGATATTTGTCAGTTAATCCAAACAAAACCCTATGTTAGTTCTAAATCTGTTAATTCTTTGTTGTTTCTCAATTGACTCCAAACTTTGTGGGGAAGAGTGATTGTCAGCAATTATATTGTGATTCAAAATTATAATAAAATTTTTATCCATAGATTTAATTTCCCACAAATTTCACTGCATTGCCAAAAAATCTCCACTTTATCCCTTTTAATTACTTTTTGATTTAGAAATTAAATATATATCTACAAAATCAAATTGTAAAGCTCAATATCAAAAAGTATATGGATATTTTCTGATTTTATCAGAAATCATTCCAGTTCCTGCTTGAAAGGCTAACATTTATTTATACAAAGGGGATAATGCAACTTATATTCATTCCTCTAGTAGGGTTCATCTAATATCAAATGTCAAAAAATATCTGCATGCTTAAAATTTGTTAAATAAAAGCATAGAAATGGAAATAAAAGAGAAATCTTAAGAAACGTTTCAAGTATCAATTTAAATAGGCTAATATCAGGGGAAATGATCAGAGAGAGAAAATTTACTTATCGTTTACAGCAAAAAGAGAAAACTACCTATATGTCATTTAACAAAAACAGAATTTTCTGATTCTGGGGTGAGAACGACCAATATGTTCTGGAAAAAATTCTAGAAATGATTGTTTGCTTTTATTATATACTGTAATAAACAGTGATAGTTTAAACAACATAGCATTAGAAACTATTAATATAGTATTTTGAATTCATAAAATAGGTTATATTGCAATTATGTCATTATCCTTTTGCACGCTGCTAAGCTTGTTCCTTCCTTCCTTTCTTCTTTCCTTCCCTCATTCCTTTTCACTTAAACATGGGGATAACAATTCCAAGGTTGTAGAGATATTTTGAGAACCAAATGAAAAACTTTATACAAATAGAAAACTTATAGTTGACTCCCAATAAATGGTAGTTTATTACAATTTTCTTAAATAGTATTACATGCTTGAATCTATCATTTCAGTAAAATACGTGAGATGTTCATCTAAACAGAAATAAAATTCAGGTAGGATATTTCTTACTGACTCCACATGGCAATAGTTTATGTCCTGATTCACAAGAATTGATAATCCTTGAAATTTTATTCTGACTTGTAGATTTTAGGTGGTACCATTTACATGCCAATCTTTTGTTGTTGTTGTTGTTTTTTTTTGAGGAAGATTAGCCCTGAACTAACATCTGCCGCCAATCCTCCGCATTTGGCTGAGGAAGACTGGCCCTGAGCTAATCTGTGCCCATCTTCCTCTACTTTATATATGGGACGCCTGCCACAGCATGGGTTGATAAGCAGAGCATAGGTCTGCACCCAGGATGGGAACCTGCGAGCCCCAGGCTGCAAAAGCAGAACATGCGAACTTAACCACTGTACCACCAGTCTGGCCCCTACATGCCAATCTTTATTTGTCACTTTTGTTTTTAATATAACTATGCAATATGTTTCTACTAAGTTTTCTTGGTTCACATTTTCTTGCCTGCACGCAATTGTTTCTCACAAAACTATGAAAATGAAAATTAAAAATTACTGAAAATGAGAGTGCTAAGTTTTTACCATGCTTGTGGTATAAGTGGTGGCATAAATCAGAGTAAATAACCTATAATATTATACGTTATTCTCTATTATAATTAAAAAATTAATTAATTAGTATAATTTAATATAGAATATTAGAATTTAATATATTATATATAATATTATTTTCTTGTCTTTTCTTCAACATTGAGCACATAATAATCTGCTGAAACCACAACAGGAAGTTGTAAAAATTAGCATTCTAACAATGTATTTTAGTTAATTTTTTTTTTTTTGGGGTGAGGAAGATTGACCCTGAGCTAACATTTGTTGTCAATCTCCCTCTTTTTTTTTCCTTCCTCCCCAAAGCCCCAGTATATAGTTGTATATCCTAGTTGTAGGTCCTTCTAGTTCTTCCATGTGAGATGCTGCCTCAGCATGGCCTGATGAGCTGTGTGTACTCTGCGCACAGGATCTAAACCAGAAAACCCTGGGCCGCCGAAACAGAGCTTGAGAACTCAACTACTACACTACCAGGTTAGGCCCTCAAATTTTTTTTGAGTTGATGCAAAAGATAGTTGGCACATAAAAATGGCATAAAATTTAATAGTATTTAAAATATTTTTACACAACATTAAATACGTGAAGTTGTGAGCTATCAAATTATTTTGCACACATCAGTGGTTTCTAATGAACTTAGAGGTTATTCATAAACCTAGACAGAATTAGGTTAGAGAGATGGAAGCTTAGGAGCTCACATATACTTTAGAGAAATATATATTTTTCTTATTACTATTTAATAAATGAAATGATGTAGCTAAACTGAGTAATATAGTAAAAAATCTTCCTATCTATTTAACGCTCCTGAAATGAAACTTTAAATTATACTCTCCCTCTCTCTATTTTTCATTTTCTTCAAAATCAATTATACCATTTTAGATAAATTTCAAGCAAGTATTGTTATTACTTCTATATCACGAATTGAAAGATTGAGGTGGAAATACATTTTCTTTCCCAAAGATATTCAGCAAGTTAATGAAATAAAAAATAAAGAAAAACTACTGAAGAATTTCTATTGCTCTTTTAGTGCATATTGCTTCGCTCATACTGAATCATTTCATAGTGTCACCGCTTGTTAATGTAACTGAGTGAATGAAAGGAGCTCATGAATATCTCTCAAGACTCGGCATAGAAAAGACAATGAAAATAAAGAAAATTATAATTAGGCACCATTATTATTAATTTTGGGGGGGAGGGAGTGAGGAAGATCGTTGCTGAGCTAACATCTGTGCCCATCTTCCTCCGTTTTGCACGTGGAATGCTGCCTCAGCATGGCTTGATGAGCAGTGCGTAGCTCCCAACCCACGAACCCTGGGCCACCAAAGGGGAACATGCCACGTAACCACTGTGCCACCAGGTGGGCCCCCTTTGTTATTAATTTTAGTGTTGAAATTACATTATATACACAGAAGAGTAAGATGTGCTTAAATGATACTGTATATATCAAACATTTCATATGTGATGAAATTATTTGTTACTCAAGAATAAATTAGAGATAATATCAACGTAACATTTTTTAAACTTAATTTAATAATTATATATAGCATTAAAAATAAATTGTCTTAAAACTCTCTCGTTTCATTTTTATGAATTCTATGGTCTCTACACTCCCAAAATTGAGAGTCATCGAAAATTTCTGCTCTAGTGTTATTATTCTTTTGTCACTCTGTACAACATGGTCACTGCCTCCTTGTCAAGGCTCTTGTCTCTCTGGTATTCAGGGCCCTGTACTATCTTGAATCCTTTTGTCCTCTTCCTGCTTCTCTTTTTCCTTTTCTATTTCTTTTTGGTGGATTATTTTCTACAACTCTCTGAAAGTGGGGTGATTCAGCATTAGGATTTTGGCCATCTGTTCTTTCATTTTTGCGCTATCTTTGAGAGCTGATCTATTCTGACAGCTTTAGAAATCAACTCTCTAGGGATGGTTCTAAATCTTATCTCACATTCAAATTTCTTTTTAAATTCTAGGGCCAAATATTTGACTGTCTCATGAACTCTTTCACTTGGCAGTCTTACTATCATCCCAATCCAAGGGCCCTAAAACATAAGTAAAGTCTCTTTTTGATATTTTTTCCTCTCTCATTCGGGTTATCAATTTCCAGATTAACAGTTTTCAAGACCACAGTTTTACCTTCATGGCTACCCTATCATTTTTCCTGATTCTATCAACTTCAGGATAACAACTATTTTTCTAATTTTATATTAACCTCTTTTTACAATAAATGCTACAACAGTAGTTAGACCACTTTCCCTGAAACATGAGTGATTCAATAACTTTATTCTCATTGTGATTAATAATTTTAAAATATATGTCATTAAGGAGTTCCTAGTTGATTACAAAATAGGTGCTAATCCATTAATTTTAGGCTCCAGTCCTACCACACTTATCATTGCCTTCTATTAAATAACATCTTTCAGACATGCTCACTGAGACATTTTCACAGGGCACCACCTTATCTAAATTTTACCCTCACACCTTTAATTTTATTGTATAAACATTCTAACTGTTTACCTGTTTTATATTGTATTTATTTTAATTACTATTTTTAAAATTTTGAACCCCTAGAATTCTAGTATTTCTACAGAGCTCTATTAGAGCAGAAATTGTCTATTTTGTTCATTTGTGTTCTCCAATGCCTAAAAAAGTGCCTCGCACATAGAAAATGTCAAGAATTGTGAAGGAACTGAAATTTTATTCTCCTTGCAAGCTAACAGAGGACCCATGCATCAGAGACCAAGGGTTTTTTAATTCACAGTAAAACTAGTGCTCCGTGTTTGTGCTGGTTCGCAGGCCTCCCAGGTCTCATGGCAGTGATTCAGATGGGCCTAGCTGGACGGCACACACGCAATGTTTTTGCTCCCCTCTGAAGAACTCTAATTTCAGAAGATAGCAGTCTTTTATCAGGCAATGCAATCAAATCTGCCCAACACTTGCCCCAGAGGGAGACATTAACTTTGTTCTATGGCCAGGAAACAAATCTCTCTGCTCTAGAGAAAGACACCATCTCTATCTTTCAGGACTATTCGCTCTACAGACAATCTTGACAATGCAGTCGGGAACAAAAGCTGTCAGTGTTTTTCCTTACAAGATGTTCAGAAACATAAGGGGCCCGCAGAGAATTGTCTCCTGAAAGGCAGTGCTCTAAAAATATTTTTAGACTGAATGAATAACGAAAACTCTTGATTTTACTTAAGTGCTCATCTTTATCTTGTTTGTCTCTCCTGAATTAGTCCTGTTTCCTCTATCTTTGGTTCCATTTTATGCAGCCTCTTCTCCACTCTCCTCTTAATACGGAATCTTCTCTTCACCTTTTAAGATTGAGTTCAAGTTTAACCAGACATAGCCCATTTTCTTCCTCCTGTGAATCTTATAGTGATTAATATACAGTTCAACCCATTTCACCTCTATCATCAATATATAGTTTATTGTGATTAGGGAACACTGAAAGGGAAGCAAAGTGCTATGCCTCAAAAGAAATCCTTTCCTTAAAATTAAACTTCCTCCTGCACAACATTCTGCTAATACCAGATTTTTCTTTAAATTTTACTCTAGTAGGAAAATTGCCTCTATATTCAAGGAAATATAATCACACTCATAGGTAAATATCTGCTATAATACATTAATTACTGTGGAAGCAAAACTCCAGATATGCATTATTCATAATAAATAAATCAACCAATATTCTTTGTAGTTTAAGATAGGGCACTGTGTCACAAATAAGCCACTGCACTTTCCACCATCTAGAAAGGGAGTCAAGGGGTGCGGTCTCCCTGAGGGTGAGTGAACTGAGAAGCCATCCTAACTCAGAAGATGCTTTTCCAGGGACCTGGAATCTTGTTGGAGAATGTCATCTAAGAAAAATTAAATAACTGTAATCCAATAAAATAAAGCAGCAGAGGAAGGCTAAATGAGGTTACAGAGATTACTAGTGAAAGAATTCAGAGAAGGGAGACATTGATACTGGGAGAACAGTCTAGAAGTTGATGTTATTATAATGTGCTCTGAAAAGGAAGGAAGGAAGATACTAGTCTTATTTGAATCCTGCAAAATGCTTTACTCTTGGATTTCATAAATAAGAGGTTTTCTGGTGAAATGCCCTTCTTTAAGCTTCTATTCTAATGAAAATAATGTGAAATCTGGTTCTTTTTTATGACGCAAGTACTGAAGGAAAAAAATTCCTAAACTTCAAGGGGCATTATGTACCTTTTCTAATTTCCCTTCAGGTAAAGAGGAAATTATCTCTCTGATTAATCTTTTAAAAAATATTTCTCTTTGTTTCTTTATAAATTTGTTTGGGCTTATATTATAGGCTACTTGCTAAATCTCTATTACCATTCTTCTTTATTTGATTAACTTTTAAAATGAGTTTTGTGTAATTAATGTCATCTTTGTTAGAGCTTAATAATGTTACTCTGTTTTCGTATTGTTTCCTGAACTACTGTGTACTCTTCGAAGTAGAAACGAATAATTAAACTCAATATTTCCATTATGATCATTTAAAAATATTAAACAGTACCTGAAGAAAATTAAGCTAATTTGTCAGTGTCAATAAATATAAATATAGTGAAATGTAATTAACAATAATTCACCACAACCCATTTCATCTCTATAAGTACATATATTTTTTGTGATTAGGGAATGTTAAATAGGCATCAATGCATTTTGCCTCAACAGTAATCTTTTCTTAAACTTAAACTTCATGTTGTCCAATGATCTGTTAATATGTACTATTTACACCAGATTTGTTTTTAATTTTATTTCAATAGGAAAATTGCCTCTCATTCTAGTGCATACAATCACATATTTTGTAAATATATGTTAAAATATATTCACTGATATGTGGTAGGTAAAGTCTAGATAAGCACATATTTTTAATAAATAAATTTGCAATAACTTTTGTAATTTAAGAAAGGACAGTCTGTCACAAATGAGCACCTGCATTGTCCTCCATCTAGCAATGAAGTCAAGTGGTGTGGCTCACCACAAGGGTGGGTAAACTGAGAGATTGTCCTTCTAATTGAGACAATGCTGTATTGACTGGTCGGGGAAAAAGGATACTTCACAATAACTATGGATGTATTTTGTCTCTTTTTTTCTAAACTAAGGCAGAATGCTCAGTGGAATTTTTTTTTTGAGGAAGATTACCCTGAGGTAACATCTGCCACCAATCCTCCTCTTTCTTGCCAAGGAAGACTGGCCCTGAGCTAACATCCATGCCCATCTTCCTCTACTTTATAAGTGGGATGCCTGCTACAGCATGGCTTGACAAGCAATGCATACGTCCACACCTGGGATCCCGGCCAGCAAACCCTGGACCACTGAAGCAGAACGTACAAACTTAACCACTGCACCACCAAGCTGACCCCAGCGGAATTTTTTTTTATTTCTGGGGTATATTTAAGCCAGGAATCACCCGAAACTGTGAACGTATACCTCAAGTTTGTGCTATTCATTTCAGAAATTGAATTTGGTTTATTGGAATCAAATCATAAAAATATTTTTCACATAAAAGAATTTAGATTTCCTCCTTTTATTCATTATCTTAAATTTTAACTTAAATTAAAAATTCTATTTGACCTTTTCATTTTTCAGCTTTAAAAAATGTTGCTACCCCAGTTTTCATAGTATTTTAATTTCTATTTGCTTTCATGCACTCCAAAGATTGCATGTAATATATAAACGTGCAATTTGAAAAAAGGAATGCCTGTGCCTTGCTCAAATTCCTTAAGAAGTGAAGCATTAAATGAATCAGTTCACATTTGTGCTCCTTTATCCTTTTAGTAGAATCTACTGTTTGAATTTGTGTTATTCAATGTCTTGCTTAACATTTCTCTTTTATAGTTAAATATCCCAAATAATATAATGTTTAATTTTGCATTTCTTGGCTATACCCAAGTCAATATCTACTTTAAACATGATAGCCGTATGTGTAATTTGCAGGTTTGTTGCTGTTCTAGTATGAACGTGGCTTCTGGTGTACAAGACTGTATTCCTGGAAGTGCGATTGCTGAAGAATAAGGAACGTACAAGTTCATTTTCAAAAAGTGATGTCATGCCAAACTGATTTTCTAAACGGCAGTACCAGTTTGTCGTCAGCAGTGTATGTGTATGCCCGTTGTTCCACGTCTTAATAATTGAGATCGCGATACTATTTCTTTTGCAATCTGGTAGTTAAACTTATTTTCTGAGTACCACTATGAATACTATATGAGTTCCTCAGCAATATGAAATGTTATCTTCATCATACATCAGATATTCATATATGGCAGAGTCTTTTTGACCACTCTCTTTTCTGTGTTCTGGGCCTATTTCTTCATTCCTATACACTGTTTTGGCTACTATGGCCGCATAATGTCCTGATATCGTGTATAGCAAATCTCCTACCTGTTTCTTCTCTTTAGAAATGTCTTTCAAACTGTTTCTTTCTGTTTTGTCTTCTTGAGAGACTATCCCAAAGATTACTGTGGGTTAATATTTGGCAAAACAGATGGAAATCTGAAATTTAAGTTAATAAGGGAAAATTTAAAAACATATTTCTGTAAATCTTAACTTATAGATTTTGATCTATATCTGCTTCTCTTGCAATATGAATTAATACACTTTACCAATAGCAGAATTTTCCAATACAACAAGCTATGCCTGAAAAAATTAAATCCTATTTTTTAACACTTTTAATGTAACTTCTTGTTCAATTTCTATATTCTTTTCATTTTTCTACCAAAGAAAACATTTGATTGAAAAAATTAATTCTTCATTTACTTCTGGGCATTGGATACATAAGTAGGCATCAATGATGAAGAGAATAAAGGGTCAAGACTAGAAAGACTATGACCATTAAAATAAACTCATGCAATTCACATTGTAACCAAGTTCATGACCGTAAATATCTACTAATGCTAGAGACTTTTATGATTTGTGATCTGGGTTGAAATCCTATGAAATTAACCTATTTTGAGTTTACTCATGTCAGTCATTGGCCATAAGGCAGTAACTCCTCACATTGCTTCATTGATTGTCTCCCCTTTGGTTTTAATAAA
This sequence comes from Equus quagga, assembly GCF_021613505.1. NCBI lineage: Eukaryota > Metazoa > Chordata > Mammalia > Perissodactyla > Equidae > Equus > Equus quagga. The sequence goes on along the minus strand of NC_060287.1, from coordinate 18,215,224 downwards.
AAGAATCTGCCCATAACTTACACACTTTGAACAAGCCAAGGTAGAAAATGTATCAGTTTGCAAATAGTTTATCTTATAGAAATAATAATGACTTCAGAAAACATTTGAGATTTGAAAACGGAAGCAGGTAAGATGGAAGAAGGAAACAAAGTGGTCTCTGTTATCCCATTTAAAATAAATATAAAACATAAATTCAGATTGTTCTGCTAGTTCATCATTTATGATTCTGTAGTAGTTAAAAACCTTGATTATACAAATTGATATAACTTTGCATGGTTCCAAATTAAACACAGATATTTATGGGAAAAGATGACTGTTCTTAACATTATAACTCAAGATAGCTTTTCAGCTGTCACCTACTATACTTTTTAGGCTAATTTAGATTTATATATAATCCTTAATGAATGTGCAAGAAGTGAAAGAAGAGCTCAGTAATTACTTTCTTTAATCATCTATTTTAATTATATTCTAACTATATGCAAAAAAGGAAACAATCCAGCAGATCTGTATTTAAGAAAACTAATATCAAAGGCTTCCTCTATATGGATGCTTTCCTTAAAGAAGCCTATTGCCACAAGCTCATTAATTCCCTCCCGCTCAAAAATGAGATTTAACACGTTCATAAGCAAAATCTCATTTTAATAATAGGGCTAATTAATGGAAAGATGGTATAGCACCCTCTTCCATTTTCCTAACTATTAAAACATTATTTCTCAAATGGCATGTAACGTCAGCTTTGTTCTGAAACCTGTGAGTCTCCCATCTTCACTATATGGGTTATTTACATGGTTTCCAAAGGAAATGAATGAATGTACACTTTCCCATCAAACTAATTATATTATAATAATCTTTGAATTTATTCTAAATAATAAAATAGTTTCAATGTACAAATTGCTTGTTCATAAATTAGTAGGCAAACTCATGAGAATTTTGAGTAAATGTTAAAAAATTAAAGTTACTGGTTTTGTTAACATATACTCATGTATACATTTAGTAAGGCAACAGTTATATAAAATTATTACATTTATAGATTATGGGGCTTTTTAAAGCATAGTGTTTCCCTGTCTTTAAACATATTCTAGCAGATCTTGGTTAGTCTCTATAAAAGTGATGTGTGCACAATTATTGGGTTAGCTGACTTCAAATAACAAGTGAAATAGGGGCCGGCCGGTGGTGCAGCGGTTAAGTTCGCGCGTTCTGATTCTCGGCGGCCTGGGGTTTGCCAGTTCAGATCCCGAGTGGGGAGATGGCACCGCTTGGCAAAAGCCATGCTGTGGTAGGTGTCCCATATATAAACTAGAGGAAGATGAGCATGGATGTTAGCTCAGGGCCCGTCTTCATCAGTGAAAAGAGGAGAATGGGCAGCAGTTAGCTCAGGGCTAATCTTCCTCAAAAAAAAAATAAAAGAGACAATTAAAATAATAACAATGAAAAACAGCAAAACTACCATCCTGAACACTTACTTGTCAGCATTGTATTGACAGGTTCACAAATATTGCCTTATTTAAAACTCATGGTTACACAAATGAAGTCTTCACCAGGCTGATTTTTCAAGTGATAGAATTGAAAATGAGGGAAAATCAATTACTTGCTGAAAATCACCCAGATGCTAGAGGTGGGATTCAAATTGAGATAAGTGTTCCTATAAGCCCATGTCTTTTTTCTAACACTAATCATTATTCTTCTCATTTGTTCAGATTTCTAGTAAATATGGGTTAGTGATAAATTTACACACACATATATATAATATGCATACAGACATAATATGCAATATTATGCATTTTTAAATCCTTTTGGGTTTTGGCTTTTCCAAAATCTGAAAGAATGGTATCAAAGTAACCTCTATTTCCATTTTTTGAACATTGTAAATTGTTTGCTTCTCAAAATTACTTTTCAGAAATCTCTCCTTCATTCCTTCATGTTTATTGGAGATAGTCTGAAAAACAAAGCTATTTTAAATCACCACTAACACCTAAAATTTTAAAATTATATATATTTATTATTATAACGAAGGCTATGCCACATTATTGTTCACACAATGGTAAACATCTATGTGATTTTCCCTTAGGTGAAATTTTTATAAGTGGAATCAGTTTATCAAAGCCCTGTCTGCACATGTCAAATATTGATACGTATTGTCAATTTAAATGCTCTTGATTTGTATAAAGATATATTTCCACTGATAATCTATTTATCATTTTACCAATTACATAGACAAAAATGGCTCTTAGGCTATTAATCCATAGACGTAGAGATGGAAGTCACAGGTTTAGTACGGCTGAACGAATGTTCATCTGACACCTTGTGTTCCTGTATAATTTTATGGAGCAGAAATTCTGCTAATGTGGAGACATTCATTTCTGGACTTTTATATGAGAGAGAAATAAAGTCTGCAATGTTTGAGCAGTAGAGCGTTGTTCCTCCTTGGAACCTGAATTAACGAGGCCCTCTCACGCCTACCTCCAGCCCTTTGGAACATCGCATAGACTCTGAACCTGCATTTCCCAACAGCGTGAGCACTTGTTCCCCAAACCCATCAGTGATCAGTTTCTATATTCTGAGAGCTCTCTGCTCCATTTCAGCTAACTGTTTATGTACATACTGGCTTTTTAATCCCTCAGTGATGTTCCTTAAGTAATTTTGAGTATAACAGTGAATTCAGAAGATTGCTTTCTGTAGTTCGCATAATATCCATTGTAATATAGTAAAAACCCGTTAGTATATTTGTTCTGTCATACTCTCCCTTACACATTTTTCTCTTTGACATTTGTTTTTAAATCATGTATTTTTAGTTAACGCAACACAGTTTTTGAAGATCAAAGAAGCTATTTTACTTTACAGGAATTCAAACAATAAAATATTACGTAGCTAGTGAAAACAAAAAGAGCGAGCTACATATTCTCACATGGAATAATCATCTTACTTAACTATAGCTCTGACACACACACATGTGCACACACACACACACAGATATACACATAACACAGAGGCACTTAGGTATACAGTACCTAACTTTTCTTACAAATACCTATGTTTAATTTAAGGCCATAAATGTCTTATAAACTAAGACAAGTATATGGAGGGTTAAAATTAAGGGATCTTTCATTTTACTCTTTATTCTGGATACTTTCTATTTCTTAATGAACAATTTATTACTCTTTTTTGATTTAGATAAACAGCAAGTTTTAGTTTTTTGAAATAAAGTTTTTGCTGCAAAACTCAGTTTAATTCCCAAATATATAATCGTTTAGACAAATTATTTAATATAGTCACATTCTATTTAAATATAATAATTATATTTAAAATAATTGAAAATACTGTTGACTTCCATTGCAATCAATTTAACATGCAAATAGTAGTATATAACTTAAAATGTACTTTTTGGAAAATATATTCTTTTAATATCCACAAATGTTTGAAGAACTGATGCCTGCACAAAGGTAGTTTGCTTCATTTTTTATCATTAAAATAGAATTCTATTTGTTTCATCTGCAAAGCAAAAAGCAATATTTAACCATTTAATAGTTTATAAAGTTTCTAAAGAATAAGTAATAACATGGATCGTAAATTAGTTTAAAATATAAGTTTGTAAAAGTTAATGACTTCTATCCTAAGGAATGTAATGACATCTTGATGATCTGAGAAATTTTCATTTAGAAAATGAGTTTATTAAAAGGCTAGAGTAATTATAATTAGAACTTATGTAATGCATTATGATATAAATTGATTATGATACACTTGAGTATTCAGTGGTTTCAGACACACACACACACACACACTTACCATCTCAATTGTATTAATAGGCTTAACTGTTAGTGTTTGTTAATTTGCTTGAATCTTTAATTAAGTGTAATTAATAATTACTTATTAATATTTGTATTTATTAATATATAATATCCTTTTATTGCCTATTATTTTTGGACATAGTTTTGTTTTTGTTTTTTTAAAGATTTTATTTTTCTCCTTTTTCTCCCCAAAGCCCCCCAGTACATAGTTGTATATTCTCCGTTGTGGGTCCTTCCAGGCCGTGGCACTTGGGACGCTGCCTCAGCGTGGCTTGATGAGCAGTACCATGTCCGCGCCCAGGATCCGAACCAACGAAACACTGGGCCGCCTGCAGTGGAGCGCACGAACTTAACCACTCGGCCACGGGGCCAGCCCCTGGACATAGTTTTTTACATTACTGGTCAGATATATAGATTCATGAATTATGTGGTCAAATGAGTTTTCTCCAAAAGCTAATGTTTCAAAGAAGACATAATTTTTTAAGTATCTGAATAAACTAATGACAAGATTTTCATGGCAGATTTTTGACCATTTTTGTTTCTATAACTTAACATCTTGCTTCTCTGCATAAAATATTTTATCAAATCAGTAATCAGGCTAAAGAGGCCAAAATATTGTCCCATACATGACAGGGACTTTTTTCTAATATAATATCAACCTATTCATGTGCTCTTTAGAGGCCTCAACTTCCAATGATATCACTTCCAAAGGCCATTTTATCCTCCAGTTTCTTGACTGTATCCACACAAGTTATTCTAGTCCTGTATGAAGTGTAAAACAAGAATGAGCTCCTGATCAGCAAACAGAAAAGCAATCAAAGAAAGTCAAATCATACCACTGTTTCTCCTTCATTGTCTTGATGAATGCCTGTTTTTGATAAGGACTATTATGGACAAAACAAAAAGAAATAATTATATCCACTTCAGAATCCCAGTGAGGACAATAGTGCTCCAATTATCATTTTGGAGTTGATGTCTGGAAACAAAATTATATCTAGGGAAAAGAAATTTGTAGATGCTGCAAAGATGAGATTTGAGGGAAATATAATTTCCAGGAAATGGAAATTTACTTTCCCTTCTGATCCCTTTATATAATTGGCTAGTCTTTTTTTGGTTTGTTTTGGACTGTCAGATATAAAATAATTCATGTGCATTAATAAAGACCTTGCATGCACAATATTGACTCAGAGAAAATACAACCACAGTATACCTAATAGAAATTTGCCATAGTTCTATGTCAGAAAATGCTTGTGTTTAAAAGAACAATGGGCAGTTTTCTCCTCATTACAAAAATTGTTAATGTTTTTGATGTTTTCCAAACAATCAGAATATTTCTTCAAGAAAATTGTCTTTGTTTATGCTTTGACATTAAACACACATTGAAAAAATAATAATGCCTGTTAGAAATCTGTTCAGAACACAAGGGCAAATTTCAAGGTTTTGTGCTGAAACAAACTGAAGAAATAAATGCCACATGTTCTGCAGTTTGCAGACTTCACAATGAATTTCAGGTGTCTCTCAACTTTGATCTAAACAATTGCAATTGATAAATGAAGTAAGATCTTGCAGGCAAGGGAACAGACATTTCCCCAATTTCTAAACAATTTAGTCGCTTATAGGCTTACTTTGGAACAGACTTTTCAATTTACACACTAGTTCCTACTCAGGAGAGTAGGATGAAGGCAGAAATATTTTAAAAGACTAGAATGCAAGATTATTGATAGAGGTGTGAGGTGGATAATTCAGAACAGAATATAGGAGAATGGCCTAGCTGTAGAGTACAAAGGAAGAGGTGTAAAACCCAGCTTCAAATTTAACTCTGACTCTTTCTTTTTAAATTTCAGCTTTATTGAGGTATAACTGACGAATAAAATTGTAAGATGCTTAAAACACATTGTGAAAGGATTCCCCTAATCTAATTAATTAATATACCCGTCACATTCTACAATTATCTTTTCTTTTTTTGGTGAGAACATTTAAGTTCTACTCTCATAGCAAATTTCAATTATACAATACAGTGTTATCAACTATAGTTACCATATTTTACAGACCTTATTCATCTTGTAGCTGAAAGTTTGTACCCTTTTACCAATATCTCCCTATTCCCTCTCCCCTCCCCCAACCCCTGGCAACCACTTTTCTACTCTCTTTTTCTATGAGTTTGACTCTTTCTTTTTTTTGTGATTCCACATATAAGTGACATCATGCAGTATTTGTCTTTCTCTGTCTGGCTTATTTCACTTCATATAATGCCTTCAGGGTCCATCCATGATGTCAAAAATGGCAAGATTTCCTATTTTCTAATGGCTGAGTTATATTCCATTGTGTGTATAGTCATATGCTGCATAACAGCATTTTGGTCAATGCTGGACTGCATATATGACAGTGGTCCCATAAGGTTAGTAAGATATAATCTAGGTGTGTAGTAGACTATATCATCCAGGTTTGTGTAAGTGCACTCTATGATGTTCGCACAACGATGAAATCTCCTAACAATGCTCTTCTCAGAATGTATCCCCGTCTTTAAGAAACACATGACTGTATACCACATCTTCTTCATCCATTCATCTGTCTATGGATGCTTAGGTTGTTTCTATATCTTGGTTATTGTGAATAATGTTGTATTTATCTCCTATCATTAAGCCTGTCCAGTCATTTCAAATCATTCAGCCTTTTTGGTCCTCAGTTTCCCCCTCTTAAAATACGGTAACAGAACTTTAGCAGCTTGTGAAAATTAAAAGAAGTCAAGTATGTGAAAAGAGAAATTTAATGCTGTATATTTTTAAAATAAATTTTATTTTATCCTTGATAATTAAAAATTGGTCTGATAGCAAATAATTTTAAAAGTCTTTAAATAAGAGCCAATACAATCAAATCTACTTGGAAAACTTTAACAGAGGCCAATTTAATATTAGTTTTGGAATAGGAAAATAGAATGCATCCATGATATTTTAAGCAATCAGCAGATTAAAAGAATGAGGTAGATTAGCACATGCTAACATTGAATTCTGTGAAAGGTATATTATAGTTATATACACACAAATTATAGAATATATGCATAGTATGACCTCATCCTTATAAAAGTAGGTATTTTGGAAATTTGCTAAGAATTTAATAGTCACAATGATTGGGACGGTGCTACTGACATTTAGGGAATGGTAATGAGAAATGTTAAATATCTTTCAATGTACTACGCAACTGCACAAACAGAAAAGAATTAACCAGATACTGCACAAGTTTTAAAATACCTCACTATATATCCATGTAGGCTAAAACAAAACAAAACAAACAAAAAGTGATTAATACTCATCTGAGCCTGGTACTTAAATTTAATTTGCATATACATAATGAGAAATACTTAGTTTATTTTAATACACATTGAATTTCTTTTTTGAGAAAAACAAACGGGAACAAGAAGTTTCAAGAATGATGGAGTAAGGAGCTCAGTAGACACTCTCCTCGGCAAACAAGAAATTTATTCACGAAAATTCTTTTAACCATTTAAAGACTCTAGAAGAGTCTGGATTAACTAGAAGAGACTGGCCTTGCTCATGTTTAGACTCCTGTCTAGATTTCCATTTCTTTTCCTTATCACTTGTTTAAATCTTACTACTTCTGCAAAGCTCATTTCCAATGCTGTCCTCACCATGACACTTCTCTACAAGCTATTATTACTCTCCTCTTCTTCTCATCCTTGATACCACAGTTTTGTATCAATAATGACCCATGTCCTGGATAACCCTGGGCAGCTCAATTCAGCAGACATTTATAGACATAATTTATGAGAAAGGCTGTGTGCTAAGCATGGTGAGATATAAAGAAAAGACACAATTCCAATCTTGAAGTCCTCAGAACTAGATGTAGGAGACATTCATAATTCTTGGAATATGGGACATGATGAGATGAATGCAAAATATAATAATTATTAAAATAAATAAATAAAGACTCTGGAAATTGTCCTAAGGAAATATTGTAAGTAGAGGAACATTCATTCAAGAAAATATAATAAATCCCTTCAAAACAAGAGTTGTGGCCTTTGAGTCATGACTTTGTTCCTTACTACCACTCTTTAGCAACATGTTATAGAAGGTCTACACAGGGCTCCTTACTACTGGCAGGTAATGCCAAGAAGATGGGCTCCTCCTCCAAGTTATCATTCTGGGGCTGTGGTTTCACCCTGGGAGGAGCAGACTGCCTGAGTTTCTCATTTACTGCTCCAGCTCCATATTTCAGAGGCTCTATTCCATGTAAGTGTACATTGATAAGATTAGTTCTCCATTCTCCCACCCAGTCTCCACTTATATGGTGGAAATTCTTACACAGGCATGTCCAACCAAGAATACTGGGGCCCCAATCACCCCTGCCTTGGCTCACTCTTTGGGCAGAGGATCCACGTTTGGAGGAGAGGGAGCAATCTGAGAAAATCAGTCATTGCTACACCCACTCAATGTCAACTTATAGAGAGAGGATGTCACTCCAAAAAAAGCTCTGCCTGAGGTGGCTGATTTTACTTGGATCAGGGAATGGAGACCTCTATGCCTAAGGATATTGTTAAAAAAAATAGTGATTTCATTGGAGAGAAAATAAGAGGAAGCTGGCAGGTCTATGATGCAAGCAAAATGATAGAACAGCCAGAAGTTTAATAGAGAGAAAGAAGGGAAGAGAAAGCCAAGAACAGGCCTTCAGGGATTACAGTTAACCCTAGGAATTGGGAAGCTTGTGTACATGCATTTGGTTAACTCGCTCAGCAGCAATCAGAGCAGAATAAGGGGCAGACTTGAAAGCATGCCCAAGCCACAGTTGGGCTTATCAACACAGGGTGGAAGATTCACTGACACAAGAGGTTTAAACAAATCCTCTGGGCAAACACTGAGTGAATAATCAACTACTCCTATAGGTGAATTCAAAAATTCACAATTAAAAAAAAATCACTTCATCCCTGGCAGTTTGCGAGACTAAGGGCATGCCCAAGGTAGAACCCTGCTAGGAGTGATCAGAGAGGGTGCCTCCAAGCTAATGGGCTCTGCCTGAAACTGCAAACAAAATAAACCACTGTCTAACAGTGAATGAGAAAATGTAAATGGCCAAGAGAACTTAAGTAAAACCTTTGTAAAATGCAGCTTATATCAATGCAGGGATGGCCATAGGTAGTCTGGCTAGAAGACAAAAGCACAGGGAAAATCATCTGAACAGGGACATCAGAGGCTTCAAAATGCAGGGGAAAGTGATTTTACAGAATTAGTTCAGCAAAATCACCCAACAAAAGACAACTAAGCAAACAAGCACAAAATAACTTCTAGGAAGGCAGAAATGGTATCCAGAGTTGCTACACTGTATTATCTAAAATGTCTACTTTTCACCAACAAATTACAAGACACCCAAATAAACAAGAAAAAGTGTGGCACACATCCAGGGGGAAAAAAGAGGCAGTAACGACTGCCTGTCAAGAGGCCCAGATGGTGGAATCAGAATACAAAGACTTCAAAGTAGTTATCAAAAATGTGTTCAAAAACTAAAGAAAACTATGCTTTCAAAATAAAGGAAAAATGAATACAATGTATCATCAAATAGAGTATCAATACAGACATAGAAATTATCACAAATAACAAAACAGAAATTCTGCAGTGGAAAAATACAATAATCAAAGTGAGACATTCGCAAGAGGAGCTCAACAATAGTTTTGAACTGGAAGAAAAAGAATAAGCAAATTTACTGAGAGATCAATAAAAATTATGCAATCTGAAGAATTGACAGAAAAAAGAATGAAGAGAAATTAATAATGCCTGAAAGAAATGTGGGATGCCATTAACCAAAAGATGTGTAATTAGACTAGAAGGAAAAGAAGGAAAGAAAGATAAAAAGAAAAAGTATTTGAGGAAATCATGATTAAAATCTTTCTAGATTTGTCTAATAAAGATTAATCTGCTCACCCAAGAAGGTCGGTGAACTCAAGTAAGATAAACATGAAAAAATATACACTCAGACATATCATGGTTAAAATATTAAAAGTCAAAGGCAAAGAGAAAATCTTGAAAGCAGCAAGAGAAGAATGGGTCATTATTTATATGAGAGTCCCATCAAGAAGTGAGCTGGCTTATCATCAGAAACAGTAGATTGCGGGAGGCAGTGGGATATTATATTCCAAACGATGAAAGTAAAAAGTAAAACAAAAGTAAAACAAAAAACTGTCAATCCAGATTCTGTTATTCATCTTATACTAATTACAACTAATTTTCCAAAATTGTTGTAAATAAAGACATTTCCAGATAAATGAAAATAGAGCAAATTCATTGCTTGGAGACATGTCTTACAAGAAATTCTAAAGGAAGTTATTCAAGATGAAAGCAAGTGACATCAGAATGAAATCCAAAACAATGAGTTCTGTTAAAGATAATTATGTGGGTAATTACATACTACTATGTAATTGCACAGTTCTTCTCCTATCTTCTCTTGACTAATTTAAAAAGCAGTTATCTAAAACAATATTATGTAATTGTAATGCTGGACCTATAACCTATAGAAATGTAGTATATTTTTCAATAACAACACGGAACAGGTGGGTGGGGAAAAAGCTGTACTGGCGTAAACAAACATCAATTAGCAACAAATCCACAAGAAACGAAAAAGAGCAAGAAATGGCAAATAAAAATGTTATTATAAAGCAAACTCTATAAATATATATTTGCTCTCCTTTCAACTTTTTTAAAATGCATAAGATAATATAAAAAATTATAACAATGGTTGTTGGATTCATATCAAATATAGGACACAATATGTACACAAGTAATAACATAAAAAGTGGAGGAGGGAATGACCAATGTAGGAGTGACATGTTCACATCTCATTGAAACTAAGCCAGTATAAAGCTGGAGTCTAAGTTCAGATTTATCTTTTAAGCCTTAGTGCAACCACTAAGAAAATAACTCAAAAGATAACTTAAGACCACTAATTAAATTCCAATTTTACACTAAACAAGATTCACTAATGAAAAGGAATCAAGAAAGGATAAATGGAAGAATTAAAAGATAACAAATATGTAGAAAAACGAAAAGCTAAATGAAAGATGCAAATAAAACCGTCTTAGTAACAGCATGTGAATGCAGTAACTGACGTAAAAGGAAAGATTGTCGAGCTGGATAAAATAACAAGATTGAGTTTCAGGTTTTCTACAGGAGACATACTTGAGGTTCAAATATGCCAATAGATTCAAAAGATACAAAGAAAACACCGTGAAAACAACATAAAAAGAACTGGAGACACTATACTGTTATCAGACAACATAGCTTTTAAAGCAAAAATGTTACTAAACGGATATTTCATAATGATAAAGGATCAATCTACACTTCTATCTACCCGATTGTTAAGCAGCAAACCTGGGAATCGTATTTGCCTTCTCTTTTTTCACTCATTGAAGTCACCCTCTCAAAAGCTAAATATTGATGATCATAATTCCAAACAGCCTCATGAACTTTTCCACTTTACTCAACTTACATAGCTTTCTAGGACATTAACTTTTTGAATCTCGGTTGCCTCAATAGGCAACAAATAATTTTTGGTGGTTTTAATTTGCATTTCCACAATAGCTAATGCAATAGACTAAATGTTCTTCCCCCCCAGCCCCCAACTTCATATGTTGAGATTTAAGCCTGGTATGATGTTACTTGGAGGCGGGGCCTTTGGCAGATGAGTGGCCTTATAAGAGAGATCCCCTGCCCCCTACCACGTGAGCTTACCGTAAAAAGACAACCATCAAGGAAGCAGGCTGTCACCAGACATAAAATCTCTCAGTAGTCTGTCTTGGACTTCCCAGCCTCTAGGACTGTGAGAAAGAAATTTCTGTTGTTTATAATCTACCCAGCCTACGGTGTTTTTCTTTCGGCAGCCTGGATGAACTACGACAGGTAATAAGTTCAATTTTGTCTAACTTTTTTGTGAAGTGTCTGATCAAACCTTTGGCCCTTTTTTTGTCATTATAGATCTTGTTACTTTTTTGTCTTATAGTTATTGATTTGTTATATTCTGAATTCAACTCCATTGTTACATACGTATTTAACATCTGTGTTTTGTGAATGCTGTCTCTCCTTCTGAGGCCAGCCCTCTAAATTCATTTTCCTTTTTTTTACAGTGTTGTTTAGAAAAAAGTTTTGATTTAGATGAAATTCAATTGATCATTTAAAAAATTACTTTTGTCTTATTTGAGAAATATTTGCTTGTTTCTAGGTCAAAGATGATGCGGGCTCAGTGAGTCAAGGTTTCTCAGTGAGTCAAAGAGATTTCTTGGACTCTCAAGCTCTGGCAGTAGTGCTCCTTTATTCAGAGAGTAGCATGGAGTAGCATGGGGATGGGACCCATGGGCAGTAAAGAGCTGCAGGCATGGGGACAGGACCCATGGGCAGTGAAGAGATGCAATGTGTTTAGTGTTAGAGGTAAATTTATAAGGCATACATAGGTATGTGAGTTATTTCTTTATAAGACAAAGGAAAGATGATGTAAAAAGTCATTAAATGGTATCAGTGCAGGTGAGATATGGTTATTGTGTTGTTGTAAAACCTTATATATGTATTGGGTCAATAGATTGGCATGTAGGCCAGGATGCCCTGGGCTTCTCTCCCTGGGGCAGCCCTAATCCACACCATAAAATCCATCGGGTCACATAGATCGGCATGTAGGCCAGGACATCTTGGGCTTCTTTTCCTGGGGCAGCCTTGATCCACATCAAAAGAGATATTCTTTCATGTTTTCTTCAAGAAGTTTCAGAGTTCTATATTTGACATTCAACATTTCTTCCAACTCATATTAGTCTCATGTATGATATGAGGTAGGGTTCATTTTTCATTATGGATTTTCAGTTGCGCCAGCACAATTTATTAAAAATGCACTCTTTTCTAACTTGATTTGCTTTGATAGCTCTATAAAAAATTTAATTGGCTATAAATATAGATATATTCACTGGCTTTCTATTTTTTTCCATTGGTATATTTATCTTTCTTAACGCCAATATCATACTTTCTCGATCAGTACAACTTTTTAGTAAGTCTTGAAATCAGATATTGGATGTCTTCCAATTGTTTTCATTCTTTTATTTTTTAAGGATGATTTTGGCTAAATTTGTTCCTTTACATTTCTTAAATAAAATTAAAAAGTTTGCCAATTTCTAAAAGAAAACTGAATCTATAGAATAGTGCATATAAATGACATTTTAATAATATTGAATCTTCCAATATAGGATATCTCTTCATTTATAAAAGTCATATTTCAGGAACTTTAAATATCTTTTAATGTAGAAATTTTACCAAATACATATATATATATATATATCTCAAAGGTATATATACCACAGTATATATATAATGTAATAGTTTTATTTTTCCCAGAATCTCGTATAGCTGGAATCATACAGTATGGAGCCTTTACAGATCGGCTTCTTTCACTTAGTAATATACATTTAAGGTCCCTCTATGTCTTTGCATGGCTTGTTAGCTCATTTCTTTTCATCACTGAATAATATTCCATAATCTAGACGTATCACAGTTTACTTATCCATTCACCCACCAAAGGACATCTCGGCTTCTTGTGAGTTTTGGCAATTATAAATAAAGCTACTATAAACATCTGTGTTCAGGTTTTTGTGTGGATATATTTTCAACTCTTTTGAGTAATACCAAGGAATGTGATTTCTGGATTGTATGGTAAGAATATATTTGGATTTTAAAAAACCATCAAAGTGGCTTCAAATGTGGCCGTACCATTTTGCATTCCCACCAGCAAAGAATGAAAAGTTCCTTTTGCTTTACATCCTCACCAGCACTTGGTGTTGTCAGTGTTGTATATAAGAAGTGAAGGCCATACTCAAGGTTATCTGGATTTTTATCAATGCAGTCTTCTAGGAGTATATTTTATAGATTTGCATTTTACATTTAAGTCTGTGATCAATATTGAGTTAGTTTCTGTGAAGGATGTCAGTTCTGTGCCTAGATTTATTATTTTTCATGTGGCTGTTCATTTGTCCTAATACCATTTATTGAAAATACTACCTGTGTTCCATTCTATTGCCTTTGATCCTTTGCCAAAGATCACTAGACTATATTTATGTGGGTCTATTCTGGGTTCTCTATCTGCTGCATTGGTCTTTTGTCTGTTCTTTCACAAATAGCACACTGTTTTGATTACTGTACATTTATAGTAAGTCTTAAAGTCAAGCAGTATCAGTTCTCCAACTTTGTTCTTCTCCTTCAATATTGTGTTGGCTGTTCTGGGTCTTTTGCCTCTCCATAAAAACTTTAGAATCAGTTTGTCTATGTTTACAAAAACACTTACTGGGATTTTGATTGAGGTTACATTGGATCTTTAGATTAAGTTGAGAAGAAATGACATCTTAAAAATATTGAGTCTTCCTGTCCACCCCCATGGACTATCACTCCATCTATTTAGATCTTTGATTTCATTCACCAAGGATTTATAGATTTCATCATAAAAATCTTATACATATTTTGTTGGATTTATACCAAACTACTTCATTCTTTTGGATGCTTATGTAATTGGTATTGTGTTTTTTAATTTGAAATTCTATTTATTCACTGCTGGTATATAGGAAAGTGATTGAATTTGTATATTGACCTTGTATCTGGCAACCTTGCTATAATCACATATGGGTTCCAGAAGTTTGGGTTTTTTTTCCCTAATTCTTTTGGAATTTCTACATAAATAATCATGTCATCTGCAAATAATGGCAGTTTTATATCTTCCTTCTTAATCTATCTATCTTTAATTTCCTTTTCTTGTCTTATTGCACTAGCTAGAAATTCTAGCATGATCTTGAAAAGGAGTGGTGAGATGAGACATCCTTGTCTTATCCTTGGCTTGAAAAAGCAATGGTTTCACAGTTTAGTTTCTTAGGCTTGGGCTAGTGATCCAACAAGATTTCTGACTTTCTGTTACACATAGTACAAAAGAATAACCATTGTGATAAAAGCTTGTATTATGTAAGGAAATAAACATGCTTATGATTGATACTACATTTAATAGTTCTTTTTAAGACATAAAAACTTATTTTCTAATGTTTAGTAAAACTTTCCCTTTTTTCTTTAGTATTTAAAGACTAAGAAAGCTTTATTTGTCAATTATAATTTGATTTAATTTAATTTATTGTTAACTAGGACACTTGCACTTTCTTGGGAACTGTGTAAATATGGGGCTTTTGTCCTCAAATTTTCGGAAGTTAATTCAAGGATAAAGCTCATTTTGCATTATAAAATAAAAGTTAAAATTCTTTAATAGCAGCTCTGAATCAAAATAAAACAAAAAACACAGATATGATTGACTCTTTAACTATTAACCAAAATTTTTTCTTTGCTCATTTTTTGTGGGCACAGATATTTTCTAGTCATCCTTGCAATTAGATGTGACCACGTCAATGTGGTCTGATCAGAGGAATTAAAACAGAAGTTATATTTTGTATTTCCAAGTTGACTTTTTGTTAGAGCTATGTTCCTTTCCTGCTCTCTTTCTCTTTCTTTGGAAAATGAGGATGCATGAGATGACTAGGCTGAAAAATGGAGGAATTCGCCTTTCTCTTTCACAAGGTGGGTTGAAGGCATTTGTCACTGCCCTGAAAATGTAAATTATCTCAAGTAGTCAGTCTTTTACTTCATGAAAGTATGCATTGTCATTGTTTCCACATTTGTAATCTGAAACAATCCTTTCAGACATAGAGCATTTATGTGGGAGGAAAAAAATCCTGAAATATTTTACAAGATTTTTCTGAGTGGACATTTCTTTCTTATTTGAATTTATACTAATTTATCATTAAATTTGAGAGGGAAGTAGTATAAGGAGAACATCTTTGAATATTGAGACATGAGGTCAGCCGAGTGGCATAGCAGTTAAGTTTGTGCACTCCACTTCGGTGGCCAGCATTTGCCGGTTCGTATCCTAGGTGCCGACCTACGCACCGTTTAGGAAGCCATGCTGTGGCAGGTGTCCCACATATAATATAGAGGAAGACGGGCGTGGACGTTAGCTCAAAGCCAATCTTCCTCAGCAAAAAGAGGAGGATTGGTGGCAGGTGTTAGCTCAGGGCTAATCTTCCTGAAAAAAAAAATAGAAAGAGAGAGAGAAAAATATTTCATTTAAAAAGTAACTTCTGGTTGTTCCTAGGAAAATGATCACTAGATATTTCCAGAAACCTCAAAAGTTACAAAAGTAATAAACATACTTAAAATTCTAGTATATGACTTTAGTATTTAATGGCCTATGTCTATTTTAATATAGAGGAATGCAACATAATGACTATGACAGTGTTTATCTAACAGAAAGCTTCTTAAGAACATGAACATGAAATTGTTGAAGAGTGTTACACCACAAATGCAGCCATACACAAAATTTGCAATAGAATTTTCTTCCTGTTACAAATAAGTATTAAGTAATTTTTACATAATCCCAAATCTCTCCTCAAATTACTAGAGTTAATGATTTCAATATAGCAATGTATTGAAACAGTTGGTTTGGGAAATATTTTCTATAAGTAGAACATGGCAGTGAATAATTTTAATATCTCTACCTAAATCGTTTCTATTTGCAATCCATGTCTTTTTAAACATGAGTCTCCGAGAGAGAAGCCCTCAATTAGTATGCACTAATTTGCATGTTTATCTCAATTGATTTCATTCTGCCCAAATTCTGGTAATTTCATATAATCATAGCTAATCATAGCCTGAGGGGACCTCGGAGATCAATTTGTGATTCCTGGCCCCTTCATTACAGATCAGCGCACTAAGGCTCAGAGAAGGTAAATGATTTTTCCCAGGTCCCAGAGCTTCCTAGAAACAGAGCAACTACTGAAACCCAGGTTGTATTTAATTTTAAGTGCTAAGATAACGTTTCTTTTTTTCTCAATTAAATATCCTTTGTTAAATCACAGGTGTTTTCTTTGGGCTTTTTAGAGAGGCATTGAGATAATTAATAATGCACTCTTTATTTCTCCCATAAAAACAATGGTTTTAGATATTTTTTAAAGGGTAATAATCCATCTTTTAAAAGTCTTTCACATATTTCATCATACTTTTAATATTTGCACCTACTACTCTAACACTAGTATTGTTATATGAAAGTTCTTTTCCTCTTATTCTACTTGTTTATCTGTATAAACTTATTATAACCTTAAAATTCTACAACATTTGTTTGGAAGAACCGTTGTAACGGTTTTCACTTAAAAGCCTGGTTATAATTTTATTCTATAATATAATACTGGCAACCTATAAGTAAAGTCCTGTCCTTGGAACATTGATTTAATGGATCCTATGTGAATATGAATTGTCTGGTCTAAGAGCCCCCATGAAAAATGTAAAGCAGGATATTTTAATGGACTTAGCATGTAGTTTAAGAGAACTTGTTCCTAAACTTAGCTTGAATCTTGGCTTTGCCCATTAACTGCCACAGAACCTTTGGGAAGTTTCTTTTCCTCTTTGTACTCAGTTTCTTTACCTGTAAAATAGGAATGACAGCACGTCCAATCTCAAAGCATTGTTGTGAGTGTTGAGTCTGTTGGTATGCGTAATGATTTCAGAAAATTGCCTGGCACATAATAAGTGCTCGAGAAACATAAGCTTTTAAAATGTATCATTAAATTTGAGAATTAAAAATATTTCTTTTGGCTAATAAGTACAGAAGTCAATATTAATGGCAGAGCCATTTTAATGCAGTAAATATGAGTAATACATTCATGGGAAACACCTCCATTCATGTCAACTTTTCCATTGTCAGTGAAGTTTCCTTTAGAGAGGAACACTAAAATTCACTCTACTTAAAAAGTTCTATTTTAAACGGTATGTTCCTAATTTAATATCTTCTAAAACATGGAGAAGTAAAGGGACTTGTCAAATACAGCAGAATGGTGAGAGTATAAACGTTCCTGATTGCTCTCCTGCTATAATTCTTTATCCTGAAACATAGTATCAGACTCTATGTGTTTGTACGTGTGTGTGTGGGAGGGTGCTTGTGTGTATTGAGTTCATCTAAAGTGCTTTTCCTTTTCCAATTTTGCAAAGACTACATGGGTAGTCTTTCCTCGAAGCTCCTTTAGCACTTGCCGCATTTTGTTCACTTCTCTGTCTACCTTACATAATGATATATCTTAAGGAATATGACTGTGTCTTATTTTTCACAGTATGTGTTTCTAGTACAAGATCAGTAAATGTTTGGTAAGTATTCAATTCCGATGAATTGAGCCTAACACATTCAAAAAACTTCCTATATTTAGTTTTATATGTACCTGACAATTTTATATCCATAGTCTTCTGTCTATAAAGGGAAGGTGAGCTAATTTGGGCTATTTCTCAAGCAGGCCTTCCAAACATTTGCATTGCTTTCCTTTTTGTCTTATCACCAAAATGTGTTTTATCAAAAAGTCTCAAAACTGTGATATATAAAACATATTCCATGGTCTCATAGAACGTGCCTACTTCTAAGAATAATTAATTTATAAATAAGTCTATAGGTATAGAAATAGATGTCATTTTTTCCTTCATATATTTGAAAGTAAACCTTTGAAATTAAATTTTTCAATAAACAAAAATGTTTAGTTACAACAATGTATTCCATAATTTCATAGTAACTCATTATACCTTTTTCTTGAAAGCACATAACTTAGATAAATGACTTTACCTGAGAGGAAACTCCATGTTAATTCACCTTGTCTGTTATAACACTATATTCCCTGAACTCTGTTTCAAAGTCAAAAGCAAGAGAGCAAGAACATTTTTTCAGAAGTTTATTTTTTCTAAAAAAATGATTATAATCGTCAATATGATTTCAGTGTAATATTAACCATAATAGCAAGAATTAATGGTTATTCCATAGTTATTTCTGACTCCACATGACATAGAATCAACTGTTTTGTTTTACACACAAAAATCTCTCCAACACACTCTTAGAGAGATGGACTTAGGAAGAATTCCCAGTGAATAGATAATCCTGATTTTTTATTATATGGTTCCTGTCATTGATGGAAGACAGGTATACAGGAACACAGCCGTGCTCCGGTATACCACGTTCATATTGAACTGTAATGCATCCACAGTGGTCAATTTTGGATGTATTCTGAATTTATTCAATTACAATTTCATCATATACCACCAAGGAGTCCCAATTATGGTGGAATTTTTATTTTTAACAAAATGAGATGGTCCTCATATGCTTCTCTACTTGGCTAATATCTTTTCCTTGAAATGTGCCTTTCTTCTGCTTTCTGGGTAAAATTGTTCTGAAAGGAATGGACTTATTTATCAGTTATTTTCCGTGGTGTGTTAAATGCCTTTGATGAGTTCTTTTCTGGATTACAGTAAATTAACTTGTAAATTCCAACTGACAAGTTTGATTCCTTGCCTATCATTCTTCTTACAAAATATCCTCATCTTAAACTTCTATTAACATCTCACTTTAACTCGCATGCTCTTTCTTTCAAGATCATCCTCACTTACAACACTACATTCTGGTATTGATTTTTTATTAATAAGAGTATAATTTTTAGCTTAATTTACTCTAATCAGAATTAAAATTTTCCATGATACACTATTAACATTGTCACTTTTTCTTTTTCAACAATTAATGGTATTATTTGACTGTGAATGGTTCATATTCCTCTGTTGGGGTTCAGGACAGGCTACCCCAAATTCTGACATCTTGCATATTGAATGTTTTAAGCTGAATGAGTTTGAAAAACCAACAGAAAGAGGAAAGTCACATTGACCTTGCCCCTACCCTTCTTCCTTGAGACAAGTCATAAAATCCCCAGGGGAGAGGTGCCCTTCCTATGCCTGAAGGAAAGAAGCACCCTTATCTCCAAAGACAGAGGAGCATCCAGAAGAATCCTAACAGCTTTGCTCAGTTTCCCTCAGTCTCTACAATTACCTCACACTGCTTCACCTACAATATTTCTCCATGAACGCCTGCTCTTTATTAAACCTAGCATAAAAATACTCAGGTTTGTGTTTCTCGGGATCTTCATTTCTTTACAACGGCTACCATGTCACACGAAACGTATCTTAAATAAATTTTTATGCCTTTCTTCTGTTAATCTGCCGTTGTTAGTCTAATTTTCAGACACAGCTGGGAACACTTAGAGGGCCAAGGAAAATTTTTTCTTCCTTCCGCCTCCAAAACTCTTTCCACTAACAATGTCCAGGTTTTTCTATCTTTGAGGAAATATTTAATGTTAATGACTTGGAAAACAAGTATCAAAAAGAGGGTCTGATTTAAGCTTTGAATAAAATACAATTTAATAAAGAAAATCATACTTAACTATATAATCCATAAAGCAATGTTTTCCTGGAAGATAGGAGCTAACCACATGTTTTCTTTTGTCTTGTTTTGGGATATAACAACTTAAAATATGTAAACATTTTGGATAGTGAGAATTTAATGAAGTGTAAGAGTTAATATTTATTAGTTCAGAAAGAAAAGATTTACTGCTGTCAAGAAGTGAACAGCAAGACTCTGTCTATATTCCAGGAGAATTAGCAGATGAACGACATCTCGTAGTTGAGAAAAGCCTTGGAGGGAACCAGCTGATGAAAGAAACTCAAGACAATATTTTCTAATTCTAAGGATATTCACTATTCCTCCATTCTCAAATATAACTTATGTTCAAGAATTTTCCAAATCTGCTGGTAGCCTTATGAAAGCACAGACTTGCAGCTCCGTAAGGTTCAGAAATGTGGATGTTCATAATTTTCTTACTGGAATGTACTTCACTTGCGGGATGAAACATTGGTCTATTTCTAATAAGCTGTCAAAAGACAGCCACCACGTATTGGGACATTACTGTGCACTGGGCATCGTGCTACTTACTTTGCCTGTATTATCTCAATCTTCACAGTGATTCTATCAGTTTTACATCATTATGTCTATTTTACAGATGATGTAACTGAAGTTTACATATTTGATTAATTTGCACAAGATTGAGACAAATCTATGGAGGAGTTATAATTTAAACCCTATCAGTCTGAATGAAAAGCCCCAAAATATTTGTTAAAATTTGAGGATATAATTAAAATAAATACAGTAGCTTTAAGTATAGATATATGTGATATATTTTCTTAAATGTCCCTCACAAAGTGTTTTCAGTTTTATTCTATAAATATTAATATTTAAACTTTAGCACTTCAAGTCAAAATCTGTTCATAGCTTAAAATACAAAAATTAGAGATTTATCAGGACAAATATATCCTCTCCTTTTCCACATTCATGGTTATTTTACTTACTTCTTTGAGATCACATGCTAAAATGATAATTTCACTCTGAATGCAGTGTCAGATTCCCACCTTAATTACAAGTAAATCTTTTGTCAGAACAATTGTCAATGTTTTAAGCTACGCCTGCTGTTAAAACTATTAATGTATATTAAAACTACACATTTAAGTGAAAAAAGCTCAAAGCCACCAATTTTATCAATCTTAATTAGGTTATGCTTGTAGTTAAAGTGCTTACAACAACACCTCACGCATGGTCAATATGATACACGCGTTGACAATTATATGAACAAACATAATTATGTGTGTGTTTGTCTGTGTTAACAGTTTTATACATTTTCAGTTTAAAACACTAAAAGCATTGTGTGTGTGTGTGTGTGAGAGAGAGATCATGCATTTTGGTTCATTCCATAGTTAAATTGAAATGAGAGTAAGAATGTTTGGCAAAGAAGTCTGTTGAGGCATGTACTTTGAAGCTCTTTTCTGAGATGGCACACTCATCATTCTACGTTCAGCTCTTAGGACATAGAGATGCTGAATAAATACTTATTAAATAGATGAAAAGAATAACAAATGAGTGGAAGAAGGAGTTAAGCTTTTATCTTCCCTGTGGTTTTTAGTGTTAAGCCTCTATCTAGAAGGGGTGGGTTTGGGGACCAGTTTTCCAAAGAATGCTATAGCGGAAGACACTGGGAACCTGGATGGTTCTGTCTCAAGATTCAGGGCAAAGGATTAAAGTCACGGTTGTGGGAATAAAGAAACAAGTAGGTCACACATATTGCGTCTAGGAAAGAAAAAGATATGTGAACACAAAACTAATTCTGTAGTTTTTAATCCATGGAAAACCTGGATTTCTTCCACCAGGCTTCTTTTTCCCTTAGTATTCTTCATGTAATAAGAATAAGTGGACAACACATCCACACTGAATAAATAAACAGCAGATTGTGTGTTACTTTTCTCATTAAGATTAACTGCCGCAGCTAATATAACTTCTAATAATGATCATTTTCTTTTGGAGAATTTGGGCTTATCATAAAATTTAGACTTTAGAACTATATAAGCTGTCTTTTTATTCGTTTTTTGCGGACCATGGCATTATATTTAAAATCAATCATTATTAGAAAGAAAAAAAATTAGGTAATGCTATGAAATTAGCTTATTGCTGTTGGTGATATCAGCATATTCTCAGATAGCAGTTAATATCTTTTGGATGTAATTTAAATGAAAGCACACTAACAATGACTAAAGTAATTCCCCCCGAGGAACAATTGTTGGCTTTTATATCTCTGGGCATTTATTTCAGTCAACGTGCTAACCACATGGGACAAATTTATTTTCAAACAGCAGATCCATAGTGCTGCCAACATTATTCCAATGATTTATTCTAGAATTCAAGGCTTTAAAGATCATCATGCTTCACACCCAGGAGAGGAGAATTGTTCCTGTGTCCGTAGGCTCTGACTGTCTCTCGCTTAGCACTAGTCAATGAAATAACATTTGTGTTAAAAGGGGATTCAGACTCCTTCTTCCTTAGTCAACGCGGTAATTACCCAGATAAATCTGCTCCCCTCAGCAGCAATTTCGGCACCTGTGATAGGGTCAGTGGCCTCTTCAGACACAGAATCAATAAGAATTTGAAAATATTTTCACAAGTACAAAGTCACATGGTTAAAATGACCCATAATTCAAACAATGTTTCTTCTTGCGTGTTCACACAGACACTCACACACACACAGACACCCCAAACACACCCTCAAAGGATAAATTTTAACTTTATATTTTATTTGGTACACAAAAAACCAGTGAATTAGGCTAATGTCATACATTATAAGATCGTAAAAAATTTCTTTTTCAGTTATTTGAGTGATACATATTCAAAAGTTTAATAGTTGTTTATCTCTTTCCCTATTTTATTCTTTTTCTCTCCCTTCTTATCTCTCACTTCTCGGATTTCCAGACCTATTTAAAAAAAAGAAAAGAAAAGAAAAGATAAACTCATAAATGGCCACAGAAGTTTTGTCAATTCTTTCCTGAGCCAATATTCTAATACTTTTCATATTAAATCTATTAAAGATTTAGAAAGATATAGTTGATCCCAAAGTAACTGACACTGTCCTGCTAAATAAAATGCTTTAGATTCAAATTTTTCTCTATCTTTCTGAAAACATAGGCTTATAGAAAATATGATCAGTTACTATTACAAATAGTTATCATTTTAAACATAAACATTTATTTATGCAAGTAGATTTTTAAAATAAACTGACATATATTTCTTACAAAAAATGATATTCAAAAAATGTCATTAAAACTCCACCTACATCTCTTTCCTATTAATCTATTGGGCCTACCCTTTGGTTTCCTATCTTACACATACCCTTCCTTTACTGCCTTCTGTTGTTTCTGCATGATTTTCCTTATCAGAACCTTAACTAGCCATGATTGTTTGTTATATAAATTGAAATCAGTTTAACTTTGATAGACATTCAAGTGAAAAAAGTTCAAAGCCATCAACTTTATAAAACCTAATTAGGTGATGCTTACAAAATGCTTATACCAATTACATACATGTTAACAATTACATGCACAAACATAATTGTGTGTCTGTTAATAGCGTTATAACATTGACAGTTATACAGCCCTTATTATATACCAGGTATTGTTATATGAACTTTGTGTATATGAATTTATTTAGTCTTCACAAGAACATTCTGAGTTTACAAAAATGGAAAGTGAGGTACAGAGAGGTTATATAAAGTGACCAAGGTAACACAGCAGGTAAATAATGAGCTAGGACTCAATTCTAGGCATTTTGGCTCCAAAGACCATTGAAGAAGTACAGAAAAGTAAACGTTTAAGAGTGGAAATGTTTGTGTGATTTATTTGGTTTCTTCTTTCTATTTTTTATTTTTATATATGTTCTTCAAGAAGACTAAATTATTTCAAAATAGTGCTCAAAGTCACAGAACTTAAATGCTTGAAGGCATCTTATTTTAAACATAAGGATTTATTTTTACAGTTCTATTGAAATTTAATTCACATGCAATTCAATTCACCATTTATTCAATGTATTTTAGTATATTCACAAGGTTGCAGAAATATCACTATAATCTAATTTTGAAATATTTTCACCTCTGAAAACAAAAAAGCAAACTGCATAGCCATCAGCAGTCCCTGCCCATTCTTCTTACCACCTCCCCCACTCCAGTCCCAGGTTGCACAAATCTTCTTTCTGTCTCTATGAATTTGCCCATTCAGGACATTTTACATATAAGGATTCACACAAAATTTACCCTTTTGTGTAGCCTTCTTTGACTTAGAATAGTGTTTTTAAGGTTCTTGCATGCTGTCATATGTTTCTGTGCTTCATCCTTTTTTATCGTCAGATAATAGTCCATTGTATGGATATACAATATTTCGTTTATCTATTCATGTGTTAGTGTATATTTGGGTTGTTTCCAATTTGCCTATTCTAGATAGTGCTGCTATACGCATTTGTGTACAAGCTTTGGCGTGCACATATGTTTTCAATTATCTTGGATATATACCTGGGAGTAAAATTGCTGGGTCATATGGTAATCCTATGTTCAACTTTTTGAGGAACGGCCAAATTGCTTTCTGAAGTGGCTGCACCATTTTATATTTCCACCATCAACGTATAGGGTTCGGATTTTTCCACATTCTCATCGACACTTGTTATTGTTTGTTTCCTGAGGATAGCTAGCCTAGCGTGTGGCAAGTCATATCTTACTGGAATTTTTATTTGAATACTTCTAAAGACAAATGATACTGAAATTGTTTCATGTATTTATTTCTTATTATATATTCTTTGGAGAAATATCTATTCAAATTTTTGGACCATTTTCTACTTGAGTTGTCATTTTTATTGTTAAGTTGCTACAAAATCAAGACATCTGCAAGAGAGAGAGAGTTTTATATGTATCATTTGCCTGTTGGTGAATTTTACTCATTTTTCTTGCCTAATTTCCATGGCAAGAGTCACCAGTACAATGTTGCATAGAGCTGCGAGAGCCACTTGTGTC
Source organism: Equus quagga (assembly GCF_021613505.1). NCBI lineage: Eukaryota > Metazoa > Chordata > Mammalia > Perissodactyla > Equidae > Equus > Equus quagga. The sequence continues at coordinate 18,190,153 of NC_060287.1, read as the reverse complement.
TCTTATGTTAGGGAAAAAGTTTTCAGTCTTTCACCCTTGAGTATGATTTAGGTGTAGGGTTCCCATAGACGGCCTTTATCAGATTAAGGAAGTCTTATTTTATTCATAGTTTGTTGAGTGTTTTTATCATGAAAATGTGTTGGATTTTGCCAAATGCTATTTCTACTTCTTTTGAAAAGATAATGTGGTTTCTGCCCTTTATTCCATTCATGTGGTGTATTAAATTGATTGTTAAACCCCATTGTGTTCTGGGGATAAATCCCATGGGTTCTTGGTGTATAATTTTTCTTTTGTGTTGCTAGAATTGGTTTGCTAATATTTTGCTGAGGATTTTTGCATCTATATTCTTAAATTTAGTGAGTTTAAGGATTTCAAGGCTGATCAAGGAAAAACGATGTGACCACGAAGCCGCAGGAGGACGACACGTTTTACTTGGGTGGCACTTTGACAGGTTTGCATGCGAGCCGAAGTCCCTCACAGCATGAGACCTTCCAGAGACAACAGTACAGAGCCACCGCCCAAAGGGAGAAGACGGCATGGGTGCATCAGCAGACAGGGAAATTGGAGAGGGGCCCTGCGCGTCTAGAAGCTGTTGCTCAGGAGCACGATGAGAGAATCTGAGTCAGAGAGCAGTGGCTCGGATTCGTTTAAAGCCCCAGGATTTTTCTTATCTATGGATAGGTTTGGGGTGCAATTTTGTGGAGTATGCACATTAGGTAGGCTCGAAGTAGCTAAAAACCTGCTCATCTGGACTATATATAAAGCAATTGGGCATATAAATATTTGAGTTTGTTGCCAACAGGCTTTTGAGCTAACAGTCCTAGCTTGCTGTGAAGATGTAAACAGTATAGAGCCAAGACACAGGAATCGTCTTTGGCTTATTTACATACCAGTAATCAGTATCAGCCTGGAGTTTTCTTTTCTTTTCATGTATTTGCCTGTTTGGGGTATTAGAGTAATACCTACCTGGTAGAGTTGGCAAGTTTTCTTTCCTTTTCTTTTATTTGGAATAGTTTAAGAAAGTTTGTTGTTCTCTTAAGTGTTTGCTAGAAATCCCTAGTGAATCCCTCTATTTCTGGGCTTTTCTTTGTGGGAATTTTTTAATTATTAATTTAATATCTTTACTTTTTAAAGGCCTTTTCATATTTTTCTATTTCTTTTTGAATAAATTTTAATATTTTGTCTCTTTCTAAGAATTTGTCTGTCTCGTCTAATTTATCTGATCTGCCAACATAGAACTGTTCATGGCTTTTCTTTATAATCCTTTTCATTTCTGCAAGGCCAGTAATAATGCCCTATTTTCATTTATGATTTGAGGAGTTTGAAACTTCTCTCTTTTTTCCTTGATCAGTTTACCTAGATGTTTGTCAATTTTGTTGATATTTTCAAAGAACCAACTTCGATTTTGTTGATTTTCTCTATCATTTTTCTCTGCTCTATTCCATTTATTTACACTCTAATCTTTATTATTTCCTTCTTTCTGCTTGCACTGGGTTTAGTTTGTTCATCTTTTTCTAATTTTTTTTTTTTTAATATTATCCCTGAGCTAACATCTGTGCCAATCTTCCTGTACTTTATATGTGAGACGCCTGCCACAGCATGGCTTGATAAGCATTGTGCAGGTCTGCGCCCAGGATCTGAACTGGTGAACCCCAGGCCGCCGAGGCGGAGCACTTGAACTTAACTGCTACGCCACTGGGCCGGCTCCTTTTTCTAATTTTTGAAGATGGAAGTGTAGTTTAGTGATTTGACATAATTCTTCTTTTTTAATATTGACTTTTATGGCTATTAAATTCCCTTATAAGCACTGCTTTCCTGAATCCCACTGGTTTTTGTATGATGTGTACTTATTTTTATTCATCTCAAAGTATTTTCTATATTTTTAGGGCATTTATTTTTCGACTCATTGGTTATTTAGGAGTTTACTGTTTAATTTCCATGCATTTGTGAATTTCATAAATTTTCTTCTGCTATTTTCCAACTTAATTCCACTGTTGTCAGATGATACTTTGTATGATTTCAATCTTTTAAAATTTATTCAAGCTGATTATAAGATAATAAGCTGTTATAATAATATCATTATATTATTTGCTCTTTAATTTCTTTGCCTGGACTTGAGTTACTATCTGGTTTCCCTTCATTTCAGCCAGAAATCCTTTTAGTATTCTGTGCAGCACAGGTCTGCTAGCAATGCATTCTCTCTCATTTTGTTTTTCTGAAAAAGTCTGAATTTCTCCTCCAATTTTGAAGGAGCATTTAGCAGGATATTGAATTTTGGGAGGACATTTTTTTTCTTTCAACACTTTAAAAATGTCATCTCACTGTCTTTTGGCCTCTACAGTGTCTGATGAGAAGTCAGGTTACTGGAATTTCTTTGTATGTGATGAGTCATTTTACCCTTGCTGCTTTCAAATTTTTCTTTGTCTTGATCTTTAAATATTTTTAAATAATAAACGTGGGTGGATCTATTTGTGTTTATTCTACTTGTGCTTTATGAAGTTTCTTGAATGTGTAGATTTAATATTTTCCATCCTATTTAGGGAGTTTTCCACCACAATTTTTCAAGTATCTTTTGTGCCCATTTCTCTTCTTTTTCTGGGCCTCCTGTTATGCACATGCTGGTACCCTTAATGGTGTCCCATAATTCTGTGAGGCTCTGTTCATTTTTCTTCATTTTCTTTCTTTCTACTTCTTGCCTGAATAATCTCTATTGAACCTATATGCATGTCTGCTAATTCTTTCTTATTCTAGCTCAAACTGTTTTTGAGTCCCTCTACCAATTAGTGCGTGTGTGTTTTTCATGAGGAGGAATGGCCCTGAGTTAACATCCGTGCCAGTCTTCATCTATCTTGTATGTGGGATGCTGCCTCAACATGGTTTGATGAGCGGTGTGTAGGTGCGCAGCTGGGATCTGGACCCGTGAACCCCAGGCTGCCAAAGGAGAGTGCACAAACTTAACCACTACACCACCAGGCTGGCCCCGATTAGTGATTTCTTAAAAACAATTCTGTTATTGTACTTTTCAACTCCCAAATTTTTATTTGGCTTTTTATCATAATTTGTATTTGTTTATTGATATTCTCTATTAGGTGAGATGTCCCTACCATACTTTTCTTTGTGTCTTTAGACATGGTTTCTTTTATTCTTTGAACATATTTATAACACTAATCAAAACTCATCTGCAAGTCCAAAATCTGGGCTTCCTCAGGGAAATCTCCTATTGTCTTTTTTTCTTTTATATGTGCATACTTTCCTCTTTCTTTGGATGACATGTAATTTACAGTTAAAAACTGGATGTTGTAGATTTTAAATCATATACTGTAACAACACTAGTATCAGATTCTTCTATCCTCAAAGGTTATTTTTGCCTTCGTTGCTGAATATATATGTTTAGCAACTTTCCTAGAATAATTTGTAGATTCTGTCTTCCCTCTAGTGTGTGACCATGAGTTCTCAGCTACTTTATTTTTTTTGTATTTGTTTTTATTTTCATCCTTCCTGCCAGTTTAATTTAGTAGTCAGTCCATGATTGGCCATATTTCCTTAAATGCCTTGACTGTGTGTCTTCTGCCCTTTACAAGAGGATCTGTGTGAGAAGGCACAGCTTCCAACTGCAGTTTTCAAGACAACCTTGCTTTTATTTCCTACTTTTGCAACAAAATGTCAGTGAGCAGTGCTTTCTCTTTCTGCAGGTATGTCCTGCGCATGTGCACAGAATATGACTTCCGCCTTTTACATCAACAGGAACATGGTGAAGCTTTTCAAAATTGCTTAAGATCCTGTAATTGATTGTTTTATAACTTCGGAGTAGATAAATGATGACTCTGAGAAGATAAAAAGTTTATTTAAATAATCAGTGGAACTGGAGGAAGGAAGCTGAAGCTGAAGCTGAATATTGAAATAGACATCTAAACGTTCTTTGCTTTAGGTCTAAAACTCCTTCATGGTGTAATAAAAAAAAAAGTTCATTGTCAATTGTTACCTTGAAGATATTCACTTGACAGCTTTTCTAATATTTAATGGAAATATGAGATGCCATGTGTTTTAGCAATAAAAAAGCTTTCCATTAAATGGAGGAGAGAAAATTAGTTTATATTGATATGTCAGAGTCAAGAAAAAAATAACCAACAAGAATGATCTAATTTTAATTTTGTCTTTTGCTGAGGAAGATTAGCCCTGAGCTAACAGCTGTGCCAATCTTCCCCTATTTGTATGTGGGTCACCGCCACAGCATGGCTGACAAGTGGTGTAGGTCCGCACCTGGGATTCAAACCCACAAACCCAGGCCACCAAAGTGGAGCACGTCAAACTTAACCACTATGCCATGGGGCTGGCCCCTGGAAAATGTAATTTTTACTGATGCTTTTTTGGTGTTTCATTAAATCACCTTCTAAGTGGATGTAAAATTTAGGTCTATTGATTATAATTATTACTATTAAGAGAATTTATCAGAACAACTTAAATCTTATGTTTGGGGCCCAAATTATTATTTATAATATCAGGCCATTATTATAAATAATGACCTAAAATTAATTTTTTGACAATAAGGTAAGCAAGATAGGAGAAAATGTCACCTAAACTTAAGACCCACAACTCGTAAAGAACTGTTGTTAAGAAAATATCAAGCTTAAGCTGTTTTAAACAAATTCAAAATATTCTTTAGAATTTCATTCTAGTTTTATTACAAAATACATAACTTTTAAGCATAGCTTTCTATACTAATTGGAGACCATTACTAAAGGGAATTATGAAAGAGAAATTGTTAATTGTACTTTCCAGAAGCAAAAGAATAATATGCTCAAAGTATTTAAATAACCTTTTGCTGATGATCCATGACAGGTAAATTAGACTTTATACCCATGAGAAAGTTTTATGCTTTAGAACAAGAACAAAATATCAAATTGAAAAAAGTACATTTTAAAAAATAAAATATAAACAATTTGAATTAATACATCTGTTATCATATTGTATCCATCAATGTGATATTGATATTATAATACTAAATGTGATGAATAGGAGATACACACATGTGTACACACATATATACACACATAAAACATGTTTAAAATATCCACCATTTCATTGAGAAGCATTATGTAGAACTAGCATGTTGGAAATGGATAGTGTTTTCACATTTCCTCAGACTATTTGGTTCTTATACACAATCTACTTTGGGAACAATTTTTCAGTAAAACTAAGTAAATAAATTGAGAATGCTTTCATAACATAATAAGTATCTGTTTTGTCCTGATTAGTATTTTATAGATCTTAGAAGCATGAAATATCTCATTTAATATTATAGAAATGAAAAACTAAATCATTAACATATTGAAAAGACGTAAAATGCTGATATGTTCTAAAATTTGTATGTACTCTGAATTCTCCATGCATTTTTAAACAAGATAATCTGACTGTTTATAACATTCTATAAAATTTAAAATAAAATCTAAAATAAAATCTAAAATCTAAAATAATGTATTTCATTTCGAACTTCAGGAAAATGAATAGATTATCCTCTGTTTAGAAATGTATTTTTAAGAATTAAAAACAATAAGTATGTGTTTATGACAGCTGGCAAAGTTATAAACAATATGTAACAATGAAATCCAATGCATGTGAGACATAGAGTCTAATTCTAATTAAGTAAATTCTATAAAACGAAATTAATTGTGTTTACTGCCAAAACACCATCTGGTTCTAATAACTGAAAAGTGCTAAGGAAATGGAAGAGTTGTATTATGCTGAAAAATAGTTCTGGCTTTTATTTCACAGTAGAAAAAGCAAACAAGAATCTCTTCAGTGCTTTGTACACATCGTTACCGAATTTTTCTAATCAACTATCAATTGTGAGACATATAACTATTCTGTAAAATTATTTAACTACATGTATGTGTATAGACATATACATATGTGTATCTGTGCATGCATATCCACATCTATATTCCTTCCCATATCTATGTATCAAATGCATTTTGTTTCATTAGTGAGAACAATTTAGTAAATGAATTATCGTTTTCCATATATTCTCTGATTTTTTACTCTCACATGGTTAGCATGTAAGGTTCTGGGTTAAATAAGGGAAGCAAGGGCACACCAATACTGAATCACTCAAGAAAATCTACCAGAAGGCTTATATGACAGTTAAAAATTAAATTCTGTAATTTTGACAGTTATTAATTGGTAAAGTGAGGAAGACATAATTTAAAGTTTAGGTTATATTTATCCATTTTGAACTCTATAAAATAAGACAATAAAGACATTGATGATGAATACTATGATTTTTCTTTTTTTTTGTCCCAATGGGCTTAGACATTAAAGTCTCTCATTCTACTAATGTTTGCTCACTTGGAAAGCCACACAATTTGCTTTGCAGTATCATAGATATAGTTCTTGTGCTACTCAAATTGTTTTACCAAAATAACAGATCTCAGGGGTATTATCTTAATGACAATTCTGAGTAAAAATATTGTTAAATTGAAATGGGAATATGTTGTGCTGCCTCTGTTCCATTTCTTTTTTGCTTCCATCAATTCGATATTAATACATTACTTTAAACTTCACCTGGAGGAATTTGAACTACGAAATTATATAACTCTAAAAAGCAAGAAATCTCATGATAATTTTTGAAAGAGCTTGCCTTTTGCAATCTGTGAAAGTATAGCTCTCAAAAACTTTGCCTCCATATATTTCTAAAATGACCAACTGCTTACTGTAGAAAGAATGCGTTTAATTAGTTGATATTAAAATACTCCTTTTTGAACTAATATTATTTTAGCTAAGTTGACTTGTAATAACAGACAATAACAGCCAACATCGCTATATTGTTTATTTCATTCTTTCTCATGCTTGTTTGTTTGCTTTTATTTTCCTATAGCCTCCTAAGTTTTGTCATCTTAATGAGATCTGCTGGGCCTCTGCCATCATATTCAGATAAAAAGGATATGATATAAAAACAACATTCATTGGAAGTTTTGTGCAACCATCTACTTCTGCTAATAGTTCCAAAGACATATTGTCTATAAAACTCTGGGTATAAAGTTACAGCAAAAATGGATTAAATTTCACTAAGAGTTTCAAATGAGATAAAACCTATTTCACTGTAGAGTGTGGGAGGAGGGTAGGAATTCCTTAATTGTTGGGTCATGTAGATAAGTTAATAATATAAAATCTACTGTAGAAGCAGGGAATAGAAAAGGGCCAAGCGGTGAATATGTGGAAGTATTGCCATATAATTTTCATGGATTAAACTGCAATAACTGTATAATCAAGTTGATCAGACTTTTTTCAACACTGTAAGTTCTGAGCCATGTAGACACATCGTCTGTCATATATTAAAGATGGCCACAAATTCTTGCTACTTCTCCTATTGATAGATGAAGTTTAATTCTATTTCCTTTGAATCTGGGCTTGCCCTGTTGACTTGATCAATTGAATGTATGGAAAAGTACATTCTGGGATTTCCAAAGCTACTTCACAGGATGCCTGGCTGCTTCTCACCAGATCTCTTGAAGTGCTGCCAAAAGGGGACCCAGCCACTATGTGAAAAGTCCAACAACCTTGAAACTGTCATACTGGAGACAGGGAGCAGAGAGGAAAGAAGAGAGAGAGGAGATGAGAGGGCTGCTGCCCAGGTGGCCTCAGCCAGTCCAGGCTAGCCAGTCCAGCCCACAGCTCAGGCGTCAGACATGAGAGTGAATAAGACATTTTGGATCAGCCAACAGCCAGAACTAAGACCCCAGACACACGGCCCCGGTTAAGCCATCACAGCCAGCTCTCATATTGTTTGAACGCCTAGGCTCAAACACCGTGGAGCAGAGATGAGTCCTCTCTGTTGTGAACTGCTCAAATTCAGACACATAAAAATGTGAGCACATTAAAATGGTTGTTGTTTTGTACAACTACATTTTCTGGTGTTTTCTTATGCATCATAAATACCCCCATAAAAAGCAATAGAAACAATAGAGTGAATATGATAAGACACATAAAAATGCTTTTGTAGTCCATATTTGAGAGTGGTGACATTGAGAATAATAACACTGATCATCTTTCGCCAGAGGGAGAGTGTATTCATTTGTGTGTGCTGTGTGTGTCCATGAAGTGTCTTGTTTGAAGGGATGTTAAATTGGACTGCACAGGGAACCAGGACTTCTATTTTTAAGCTCCATGTAGGAAATGTTACTGTTTTGTCCCCAATTATTCTGTTACTAGTTCCTTAATTTAAAACCTTCAACATTACCGTAATACCATTGAGAACAACAAGAACAGATTTTTAAAAGGCAGGCAGAGAGGAAGAGCAGATAGGGCTCAAAATAGAATAATCCATAGAATAATATGAAAAGCAGGAAAAGCAGGCAGCGTGTCACAGCATGTGTCTCTGCCTTACACATATTTAGCTTTGTGATTTTAACTCAACTTGGTCTAACTTGTAGTAATTAGAAATTGAATTGAAACATGAATTTCTGCCCACTGTTGTGGGGAGATTATCTTTTAACTTGATTACCTGTGATCTGACCAGCCTGTATCCACATAGATAATATTTTTGAATATTTCTTTTTTGGTCATTGTTTTTCCTGCCATGCTCTGTAATCACATTCATGGGGAAAGTGTGAAAGCCACCTCAACAAGGAAAAAAACAGGGATACGAAAAAGAGATACAGGGAAATGGAACAGAAATGTGGGCAGGAGGACAAATTCAAGAGATCAGGCCAAAGGGGGCTCGTTGATTGCTCTGCTTGAGGGCCAAACTTGGAGGCAGAGGGGACTTGGGCTATAGAAACATCTGGAGTGATTTTCTCCTTGTGTCAATATTGCCAAGAGAGGAGAATTTGGAAAATTTTCAGGTCTTTTTGACAGTAGATAAGAGGGTGATCCTGGCAGATAGTGTGATGTTAAACACTCTACAAGGCATGAATAAATCTGGCACAAGGAAGATTTGATCTGCCCCAAATACCGATAGATGTTGTTCCCCACCCAGCGGTCTGGTTTCCTAGAAAGTCTGGGCCAAAACTCATGACTCAAAGAGAGACTCATTTGGCTCTTCTAACAGTGCATCTGGGTTCAAAACCCCGACTTTCTGTTTGATTTGAGTTTACCACTTAACTTATTTATTCTCCATTTTCTTTTTCTTAAAATAGAGATCAGTTGAAATCGCTTCAAAGGATTCTTTGAGTATTCAGTGATTTACTGTATAGAAAGCCTTCAGAACATCTCTAGTCACATAGACACTTTACAAATGTTATATAATTTTTATTTTTATTATTTGTTTGCAGGACTGAGGAAATTATATGCTTAGGGATTGTTTTTTCACACTTGGAAGTATGTAAAGATATTAGGGCTTTATCCCTCCCAAATTACCATTGTATCTGAGGAATCAGCATTAACTAGCAACACCAACACTTTGGTGCAAACTGTAAAGTGTTTGGTTTAGGCATTCTTAATCCACTTATTGCCCTCTTAATGTTCTAAACTCAAGTTCTTCGACATGGGTGTTAATCAGATATGTGGAGAGAATTTAGCTTGACTGTTGCAGGCAACGTTCCAGTGTCCATGGAAGACAGAGCAGACACATAGCCCTCATCTTATTGATTGCTGCCTTTGCCAAACTTACTCATGTCTCTACATGTGCTTACATATATTTTGTCTAGTTAAACGTAGATCAAAGTAAAAATTGCAACAGTGGGGCTATGGAAGTAACATGAATGGATGAAGGGACTCATTGCCTAAAGTTGTGTGTGTGTGTATGATGTATGTATGGAAGCATACATATGTGTGTATGTACGTATATACATATGTCTGTATGTGACTATCTATACAGGACAACTTTTTTGCCTATTAATGAAAATGAAATCTGACCTTGCACAGGTCCTTCACAACTCAAAGGACTAAGACATAATTTCTTTTTTCCTAAGCCTATCATGATATAAACAATAGTTTGAGAGCTGGAAGACATAATTGACACTTAGGCTGAGTAGTGCACAGTAAGAATTGTGGTAAACAGTAGAACACAAGCCCATCTAAAGGAAGCAGCCTCTGCTTATCTCCAAACAATTCCCCCAAGAAAGTTGAGAGTATTTTAAAGATCATTATTACCAGTCCTTCAGATTTTGTTAAGAAAAGTTGAAAATTGGAATTTTATGTTAAATATAACAATCACTAAATGTTGAAAACTAAAAAAAATAGTTTTTTTAAAAAACATACCTCGCCGTTATGCCAATGTCTTTGTTGTTACAAATGGCAAGATTTCGTCTTTTTCATGGCTGAGTAATGTTCCATTGTAGGTATATATCACATCTTCTTTATCCATTCATCCATTGATGGGCACCTAGGCTGTTTCCAAGTCTTGACTCATGTGAATAATGCTGCAAATAAAACATAGGGGTGCAAATATCTTTTCAAATTCCCGTTTTCATGTTCTTTGGATAAATACCCAGAAATGGTATAGCTGAATCATATGGTATTTCTATTTTTACATTTTGAGGAATCACCATGTTGTTTTCCACAGGGACTGCACCAATTTACATTCCCACCAGCAGTGTATGAGGGTTCCCTTTTCTCTACATCCTCTCCAACACTTCTTATTACTTGTCTTTTTAATAATGGCCATTCTGAGGGGCATGAAGTGATATCTCATTGTAGTATTGATTTGTACTTCCCTAATAATTAGTGATGCTGAACATCTTGCCCTTCATGCTTTTATATTCATATATTTTACTTCTCCATATGGTATAACCCCCAGAATATATTTGTATCATTTTTGCTTTAGTTGATAAGATTTTAAAGAAATTTTTATACATGTGAGTATACACACATGCACTCACTCATAAAAGATAATGAAAAGGTAATTTATAATGCTCAATCTTCATTTTCCTGGTGCTCTTCTTTCTTCCTGCAGGATCTGGATTTCCATCTCGTATCACTGTCCTTCATTCTGAATAACTTTGTTGATCATGTCTCGCAGCTTATTTCTACTGGAGATAAATCCTCTAAAGCATTTCTCTCTGAAAATGCTTTTATTTTAGCTTCATTTTAAAGGATTGTCCCACTAAACAGATAATGCTGGATTGACAGATTTCTATTTTTTTTTTTTTTAATTTCAGAACTCTAAACATGTTGTTCCATTATCTTCTAGTGTTTCTGGATTCTAAGAAGTCAGCCATGTAACAATGCTCTACTGTATCGAATACTCCCTCCACCATCTGGCAGATTTTAAATTTTCTCTTCGCTTTTCTGGAGTGGTATTGAAGATGGGGGGCACTGAGGGCTGATGGCTTAGATTTGAGTACCGAGTTTGAAATTTCAAAACTCTATAACACAAGCAAATTACCTGGCTCTCAGTTGTTGAGTTTGTCCATCTGTAAATTAAGAGTAATAATAACAAACCACAGTGTATTAATCATTAAATAAGGAAATACATATGAATGCATTGAATGATACATAGCACTTGTTAAATGATCAGTGAATGAAAATTATCATTGTTATACTGCAAGTATTTATTCATACATATTGCTCACTGTGCACTGTGCAGATTGTGGGCTGAGATTATTAAAAACCACCATGTGTTATTCATTTTTCTGTTTTCCCAGCGCTTACAATTTGCCTCATTCTATCAGTATTTCTAGGGAGATTAAATGTAAAAATTATCTGTGACTTTTGATTTTTATTAGCATTTATTTTTTCAAAGCGAAATTCTTTTTGAAGCACATGTGTGCTTAAGTGTGTTCCATTTTTGTATTTAGTAAATACATTTGTTTCATATGACAGGGTTTATTGGAAATATTGTCTTCTTTTCTGGTTGATTTTCAAAGTCCATATGTTAAAGAAAGTGTAATTTTCCAGGGAAGAGAAATTATGTTAAAGTACAAATATGAACTTTAAAATATCTGCATTAAATGGAAGGAAGTTATTCACAAGAGAAGGAGCAAAAAATGTTCAATAAATATTGATTCACTTATTTCACAGTGATAATTTCATACATATTATATTCCAGACACTATCTAGGTGCTGGCACTGTATTAGTGAATTTCATAAAAACTCTAATAGCACATAGATTATTTTTTCACTGGGGTAAGTTGGAAAAGCAACAATAATAATAAACACGTAGAGTGAGGTTTCAAAATTGGTCCCCTGACAACTCTGATATGCTCAGAAAATACTTAACACTTTTAATTTGTTGATATATTGATTTCCTTAAAAGCTACCAATGGATGGTTAATGGGGAAACAAATGTATTTAGTTCTATTCAGTAAACTAAATTTTTATACTTTTTAAATCTCCACTGAAGACTTTTTATTTTTCATAGAAATATCAATGTGCAATATTATTCAAAGGTAGAAAAATCCCTTCAATGCCCTCAAAATACCACGTGGTTTAGCAGTAATCTTCTTTTCTTTTAAAACTAAATATGTAATCGATAATATGCAACTGGCTTCTTGTGAAATGTAGCATTTATGTTTTTAATTTTCTTCGCTTTTATTTCAACCAAAGATAAGGCCAATTTAAACCTATACTTTTTGCAACAAGCGAAATCAAGTCTATCATAATTAAAGATGATAAAAGAAAATGCTAAATGATGCTGCTGATAAATACAGCCAATTAGCTGGTAAATAATGTGTATTAGTTTAGTAGGGTTGTCATAACAATACCAGATATTGAGCGTCTTAAACAACAGAAATTTATTTTCTCACAGTTCTGGAGGCTAGAATTTCAATATCGAGGTGTTGGGAGCCTTGATTTCTTTTGAGCCTCTCTCCTTGGCTTTCAGATGGCTGCCTCCTCACTGTGTCCTCACACCTCACATGACCTTTCCTCCATGGTGTGTATCCGTGGTGTTTCTTTTGTGTATTCGAGTCTTCTCTTCTTATAAGGCCGCCAGTCAGATTGCATCAGGGCCCACCCTAACAGCTTCCTTTTAACTTAATTCTCTTTAAAGGCCTTATCTCCAAATTCAGACACGTTCTGAGGTACTGGGGTTAGAGCTTCAACCTGCGAATTGATTGGAGGGAAGAAGACACAATTCAGCCCATAACACAGTGATAAAAATTTTCCATGATAAAATAGATTCTGATTTAGATGTAATGGGAAGATATGTTTTTTAGAAACTAAGCTATATCCTAAAATTTGATGTAGTCAAACTTATTCCATTTTATGTTCAGTTGCTCTGATATATTGCAACTCTAGGCTAAATGAATCACAAATTATGACTGGCTTGAATATGCAAATACATTTCCCCTTTGTCTTTCTTCTGGGAAACAAAAGAGAAAAGATTACTCTGTTTACTCTAAGATCAAGGAGAGCAGCACTGTTCCAGAAGGACTGAGGGAAGTCATTCTCTCACCCTTTTCTGTCTTCTCTCAGTCCCTTTCTTGTCATTACTGGTAAGAAAGAGGAACAGGATTGCGGTAGGGAGCTCTATAATCATGTCCGAGGTGAGGAACCTTGGACAAAATCCTCACTTATCTTTAGAAACCTTTTACCTCTTCTGAACTGAAACTGTAAGTAGGTAGATGGAATCAGTCCCAGAGCTCATCTCGTTGTTAGAATACTACAAAAGGTCATCCACATGTTGGATGAAAGTAGAATTGGAGGGAAATTTAGAATCCTCTCTATAAGTTCTGGTTGAAGACCTGAGAATAGCCCTCTGGAATTTCATGACCAGGAGGATAAGGGGGCTAGGACTGGTGCAGGGAAGATAAGTCTTGTATCGAATAAGCTTTTAGCTATTGGTTTCCGTCTTCTTTATCTTCCACTTGAAAGGGTTGTTTTGTACATTTGGGTAGAATTTTTGATGGGTCAGTCTGAAGCTAAATGTGTTCAAGCCAACACTCTGAATCATGGAATGTTTTGCTCACAAGAAGTCCCATGCCAACTTGATATCTTTAATCTGGGCTTGATTTAGGCACAAAGGTTCTGGTAAGTTCATTTTAAAGTTAGCTTTGACCCATTATGATTAGGATTTCAAGATACAGACCTTCAGAAAAGCACTATTCTGGCAATTTCTATTTATATAATAGATCTCTTCTTATTAAGTTAGTAGGCGTCCTTTCACAGAGGAAGAAAGAATATTTCTCAGTGAAAGGTTTAAAAGTGACATTTATATGCTGGGGCATGGGAATTATTAAGTTTGAGGGCTATTACCACGTATGTAGTGTGTTGACTCAGAATGAAAGGCTGTCTAATGAGAGACTTAAGTTTGATTTTATAGCGCCTGTATCAATATCAATTTTGCAAGGTTGTACATTAACATTTAGAGAAATGTCTCCTTGTGACTTTCAGGGTAAAACAGGAAATTTGGCTCTTGATTCCACTTCTGAGCAACTTCATTTAGCACTCATTTTATTTTTTGCTTTTAGTTTCTTACTAATGCAGGTGGATCTTTTTTTCCAAAGTCCTTTCTGTTTATATGTCATCTACAAGAATCTCTACCAAGAGGATCATCCATCCCACCATATTTAATGACTAGAGTGGGAGCATCTAGTTTTTTTCTATAAGCTCACAATTCTGAGATTTATTCTATTTTTGTTATTAGGGTTTTCCAAAATGTTCTGCTTAGTTCTGTAGGTCTGGCAGCAGACTATTTTTCATTCTAGGTTTTACACGTGTATAAGTATCCTCCTTTTCTGGTTTAACACCATTCACAGAAAGTAGAGAGAGCCAGTCCCATATGCTTCAGGATCTACTCCTGAATTTTCTTTCCACATGAGGCTATATCCATGAGTTCTCCAATACACTCATCCTTTCTCGGCTTGTGGGACTGAATCAGAGGAAAGCCTTTGGGAGTGGGCTCCAAAAGATATTTCCCAACATCTACAGCATTTCCAATCATCTTTGGTGACTTATGCGATTTGGAGTCTTTTAAGTCATTCTCTGTGTCTTCCTGCTCTGCCTTCCATTCTAAATTTTTCAGTCTAGATTTTCAACTACTGCTGCCACAAAATACCATCAAAAACCATCTCTTCATAATAGAAAGCCCAGTTTATTCTTCCTGTAGGAAAAGAAATAACGACCTTGACAGAGTCTTATAAGTAGCCAGGAGGTGGAAGGGTAAATCTGGGGTATTTATGAAGTTTTGGAGTCTGGCTAATGGCTGGTATCTAAATGATTTAATAGTTAGCATTGGTGGACACAGAAGGTAATGATCTTGAGATGACGGAATTGACAGACTCTGGAAGTAAACTGTCATTTTATGATATCTGTTGAAGTATTACATAGTTCTATGTTTATTCAAGTGGAGTTTTCTGGAAGTTCCAGGAATGAACAATTAAGTGATTGCCATTGCCAGGAATAGTAAATGTGTGATGATAGAGATAGGGAAATAGTAAAGACTTGTTAATATAGAGTGTAACATGAGTAGGTAGAGATGGTTTCAATTCTCAATTTCACCCTTAGGGAAGTTGGCAGGCTATATATACTTTGTAAATCTAAAGATTTGGGGAAGAAGCATTTGGCCAAAATATAAAAGAAACCAGATTCCTTGAGAAGAAAACTGATACTGAACCTGCTGAGATCCTCAGGGCATTTCTAAATATGTAAAATTGTGCTTTGGAATTGGTTATTTCCCTTGGCTGCCATAAAAAGTGCCGAAAACTCAGTGACTTAACAGAAATTAATTTTCTCATAGCTCTGGAGGCTACAAGTCTGAAACCAAAGCGTCAGCAGGGCCCTGTTTCCTCTGAGACTCTGGACAGAATCTGTCTTTGCCATGTCCTTGCTCTGGTGGTGGCTGCGATCCTTGGAGTTTCTTGGCTTGCAGCTGCATCACTCCAATATCTGCCTCTGCCATTATATGTCATTATATTCCTCTTGTTTCTCTTCATATAGTCTTCCCTCTGTGCTTGTCTGTCTCTGTGTCTCTTCTCTTTATAAGGACGCCAGTCATATTGGACTAGAGTCCACCCTAATGACCTCACCTTAACTCGATTATATCTGCAATGACCTTATTTCCAAATAAGCCTACATTCACAGGTGCCAGGAATTAGGACTTCCACATCTTTTTTGGGGGGTGTACAATTCAAGCCATAACAGGTTTAAAGAGACCTCTGGTACCTAAGAGACAGAAAATGAAAATCAAGACCAACCAATATTGAGAACTGAATATCATACTATCTTAGCATAATATACAATGGCTTCAAGAACTTTAAGCTTATTTCTCATTTGAGCAATTTATTGGTGGGTGATGGTGGTGAGGGGAAGGGAAGAAGATGGATGTTGTTTACACAGTTACTCAGGAACACTGTGAATGATGGCAAACAAGTAAAAGCATAGAAGTCTGTCTGTGCAAATTTTTCTAAGCATTTTCAGATGTCACGTCCATTAACATTTTATTTACTGAAATTCAGTCACATAGCCATATCTAAGTTTAACATAGGAGGAACATGTATCTAGGTCTGTGCTCAGGAAAAATATTAAAAAGATTCGGTGAATAGCCAGAGTCTTTGCTACAGAAATCATTACGTGTTCACTGCCATCCAAACACCCAGAACTACAAGTGACTTCAATAAACTTTTCTTGGAAAACGGAGGGGGTGGTGGGGGGGAATCTGTGAGAAGCTATATCCTCAATATCCTCAAGCGGGTCTTCACATTAGTTTGAAGCTGACACTCATAGTTTGGATGATACAAGAAACCAGAAAGAAATCAAGTTAATTTCATATGGTTCTACTTGGGTGGTGCCCTAGGTACCTGGCAATTGAAACGTACATCCTCTCTGTAGGAATCCACCATTATTGTATCAACTTATTCTAAGAAATAAATTATAAATAAAATGAAGACTTCACAATTAATAAATAATAATTACACACAAGAGAAGTCACCAGCAGAAACAGTAGAAAGACATTTTGGCTCAGTTGGTTTTGGGAACATGTTAAAATATGAACTCCCAGGCACCACTCAGACATACTCAGTCAGAATACACATTTTACTAAGATTTCCAAGTGATTTTTTAGAAACATCAAAATAAAAATTTGAGAAGACTCTCTCTAGTGTAGTACTGTCCTAGGTAAGCTGGACATCAATTACCTGGGGGAGCTGATACCTGAGTTTCCCTCCTGAAATTCTGATTTAATTGGACTTACTTATGACCTAAACTTTGGGATTTTGAAAGACTCCCCAGAGTGACTTTAATTTGCAGGCAAAGTTGAGAATCAATCTTCTGGGGGATGTTGCGTCATTTTGCCTGTGATGGCCACATTGTCTAACAGAACTGCTTGCACTTACAGGTTCTCAGTAAATGCTGGTTCAATTAGGGCTTCTCTGCACAAGCAGATTATTTTTCCTAATGAGATTAGAATAGTTTCCACTTCTTTTTAAAGAGAGGATTTTTCATATCTTCAAAATATATCACCTACAGTTCACTGCTTTACCAGCCATGGGTTGAAATTTAAATAAGGTATTCAGGTAAACGTCTTTCAACGAATTGCTTTAACAATCCCTCTAATTTAACAGAGTTGATTCAGATACAGGCAAATTTCTTTTCTAAAAGAGAAAAGCTTATAATTCTGGTATCTTAGAATTTTAAAAATTTTACCTGTCATTACTTACATAGTAAATAAATCCCGAAAGATTTATGCCAAGTTTACAGTTTGGATTAACAGGCATATTTGTGTATATGTAAACACACAGACACACACACACACAAACCTATACCTCCAAGGCCAGGATTTTAAATTTTTCTGCATTGAATCACTTTTTTCGGAGATACAGCTCTTCCCAGCTGGCTGCGTTTTCACTCCGTAAACATTGCAATGTTCTGTACTGTTGAATGATTCTGAGTTGATTACATTTCCCCAAACTCAAGAGATCTTGACTTTCCAGAGAAGAAGTATAAAGGGAAAGGAAAGAAATCAACATGGAATATAGTATGTAACAATATACGCAAAGATTTATATAGGAAACAAGATAAAATTCGAATTTTTTGAAATCCAAGTCATCATGCAGGACTGTGTCTATTTTATCTCTGCTCTTGTAAGATATTATTCTTCTTTCAATTTTTTAAGACATAGGGTAGGATACCTTGTTACATACTTTGTCTTATTTCAATGACATAAAGTGTATGATTTTAATATACACAAATGAGAATTCTTTTCATCTCCATATCATTTAAAGTAGGAAAAAAAAATCAAATCTCTGTTCTAGGAAAATATGGAATGAATTTTGGGGAAGTAATTGAAAAAAAAATAAAGAGGAGCATTTGTTTTGTCAAGCTTCATGGTTTGCACAATTTTAGGCTTCTCCAGTATTTCCTACATAGCATTACAATGTATTACTATCTTTATTTAAAGATTAATTGTGCATATTTGTTATATCAAAGTTAATTCTTCCCCTCAAGTCCTATGGCTTTAAAGGGCTTCCTAATCCATGCTAAATGAATTGTTGTTTCAAAAGAACACAATCAATTGTCATTAACATTATAATAAATACTAATACAAAAATCTCCCTCTTGGAACATCAGGTTAGTTTGCGAATTTAACCACCTTAATCTTGTGTAGTCAGTCTGTGGGCATTTGGCCTTAGGCTGCGTTTCTGTACTTGTTTTGTCTGTAAACAAGGGACTTCTGTCTTCAAGGCAGTCCATCTGGCTGTTGTCTGCAGACCTAAATTAGTTTGCACATTCTGGATGTGCAATGAGCCAGGCTTTCTAGTGAGAGAGGGAGTGTGAGCACTTCATGAAGCTGTATTAACTCATTCAGCCACAGAGGTGTCCTGTTAGCCAGCCCTGAGAGTTCTTACTGGATGGGCATCACTAGATAATTTGGAGGAGTCAAAAGTGACAGGCTCAAGTTCCCTAGGAGGTTGCAAATCAATAACTTGAGACCTGATGGCGTTTTTATCTGCATAAAACATTGTGGAAGTGTAGCTATCTGGTCCAGGATTTACGAAAGGAAGTTTAACTCCTTCTAAAAAAACATATGTAAGGTTGATTAGACCAGGACAGATCAGTTTCTGCATGATATTTTAGTTTGTACTCAATGTTCTGTATTTGTGTGTATATAAATATTCGGCTTTGAAAACATTTTTCTAAATGTTTAATATTGCATCAATTTATTTACAACATTTTTGGCTAACAGGAGGGAACAGCAGTTATTATGGAACTAAAAACATATTTTTAAGGCTACAAACCAGTTTCTTGTAGTGTACTTGATTGTCAGCACTATTTCTGATATTTATAAAAGGAAAATAACATGACGTTTTTGTATTCTTTTTAAAATAAATGGCTTAGGCAACTGTGACTGGTGTGTGTGTGAGAGAGAGAGAGACAGAGAGACAGAGAGACAGAGACAAAGAGGCAGAAATTGAAAACTGTTATGATAAACACTTCAGTTGACTCTATCTAGTGTGTTTCTCTGTCATGGGACCCCAGCATTCAAGCTGATCCACTCTCTAGGTCCACCACTGGAGAAACTAGTCCATCAAGAATTTCCAAAATTTCTTGAGTTTATGATATTTTAATGGTTCTCTATAGCATTTATGATAACTTGAACAATCAGCTTTGCACACAAGTTATTTCATCATCTAATTATTGCTTACCTCCCCAGTCTTCTTTCCAATATTTCCTCCACATGTAGTATGTAGTCTAGGCTTATGAAACTAATTGTAATAACCCAAAATGACACATACTGTTTCACGTCTAGCGACCGTTTCAAACAAAAAGACTTCCTTTTCCTTTCACGTGGTATGGACCATCCCTATTCATTCTTTAGAAATCACTTCAAGAGACATTGCCTCTGGAAAAAACGTTTGAAAATTTCAGTACTATGTAGATTCTCCTTTATGCCCATACCCCCAATGGATGCAAAACTATTATAGAAAAAAAATTACACTATTCTAGTTTTATTGATTTACTCTCTAGATAGACTACAAGATCCTTCATAGCAGAAAACATATTTGAATCTCTTTCCCAATAACTGGCATTGAAGCTGGCAAATTGCAAAGGCTCAATAAATGTTTGTTAATTTCTTGTAGGTGATCTTTTTTGCAGAATTGTCAAAGAAAATGATCCTCCTGTGTTATAACCTTTGTGAAGGAAGATACTTTGAGATTTTTTAAATCAGGAGAAAAGTATTGAGCTTCAACATTAATTGTTTCATGTGTGGTTGGTATAAAGATCACTTTTACAGAGAATATTTATGATCCATCCCAGTAACAAAGAACAGTATGATTGCTTTGAAATAGCTAAGTTTCGAAAAGCTGTGACCTTTTGTGTAATGTCCTCCGACTGAGTCAGTGTTAATCACCCTTGAAAGATCTCAAAATTTAATATCATGCTTTTACTGATAAAAGATTCTTTGGGATTGTATTTTAGCATGATGGTCTCAATAGTCACTTTTGTGTCTCCTTAGAAAACATAGTTTTCAGATTTTTTCCACCAAACTAGTAAGTATAATTTTATCCCATTCATTGTCTTATAATAAGTTTCCTATTAAAATCACCAACTCCCTTTCCAGCCAGTCAGTTTTCTTGCAGAGACTGGTCTTGTAGCAAGAGAAAAAATGTTCTATCCAAATTTACATTAAAATGAATTTTAAAGCAATTCAGAACGTTGACTCTTGGCAGGATTTTACTTATTGTGAAAAAGGAAAGAATGGGATCTGCCTATCAAAATGATGAAACTGAGCATACATCTGCCAAGTGCACTATGTACGTTGCTGAAATGTATTATTAACCTTGAACACAGTATGTTTTGTCAAATAAAAGAAATCCGATTAAGACTGCCAATTTTAATATCAGTGACATAGCTCTATTCAAAAAAATCCATGAGGTTTTTATAAATCACAAAAATACAAGGTAGGTCTAAGTTTTTTTGGCAAATCTAGTAACTATTATCTATACATGAAAACATGATGTCAGCTATGGAACTTTTTTCTTATTAGTGGTTTTGTCTGGTAGGAAAAAAAATAGCCAAGAGTCACACATAAATAAAAGCACAGTTATTTTTTTAGCAATCTTTAAAACCTGCAAAAATACCATTGAAAAATGGCTTTTAATATTTTGATAATTCAAGGCATCAAAATATTGTTAGTTCACTCCCACCTCTACCTCATGGAAATCATAGACTACATTATATCATGAGAGTATTCAGAGGTATATTGTTGTAGAGGCTTATAAAGAGGGATGCGCAGAAAGAGATGGGGTGAACTGTACTGTCAACCAGTGTATGTGGCAAAGACGGTACAGATTCCAGGGTTACTTGCCCTGCATTTCTCCTGGGAAAGCTCAGGTATACTACAGGTTATTTGTTTTGATTGCTATCACAAACCTGCCCCTTCAGTTTACCTTGTAGTCTGTTTCTTTTTGTCTTCTGGGTATTTCCTCTATAATGGACAGCTCCGGTTTTGTTTTTCCATTTAGCATTTTATTTCCTATGGATAATTTCAAATCTGTTATGATTTTTGGAATCTTTAAAAGACACTATATATTTTATATATATATATATGTAATTCTATTTTTTATCCTTAAGTTAACATAGACACTATTAGAATATTGCAGTAATTGAGTAAGAAATATCTGTGATGCAGAGAATTTAGAAGTACATGCATCTCAAATATTAGTTGGCCATGTGTTATCCATTCCCAGAGGTGAAGATCCTGGATTCGGAAAACAGGGCCAATGATTGGATCTCAAGAGAAATCATGCCTTTCAACGCCATCCATGATAAAGTCCTCTAGTATCGACTCAGATATGGAGTTGGTATGATGCAGTGAGATAAACTAGGAATTGAAAAGGGATTGCAAAATAAATAAGTGGTGAAAAGATAGCTCATCCATTTATATGTTTTAAAAAAGTGATTTAAAACTGGATTTGTGACATTGCATTATACTTCTTTCTTGATCTTAGGTCAATAAACTTTAAGAAATTGTCAAAGTCAGATTTGTGACGGTTTTTACTATAAATACGTCTATGCCAGGTTGAGTACAGCTCTTAACAGAGGGAGGGAAACTGTTGTATATTATGTAATTTTGTTACTTTTTCAATTTCCAAAGTTTATTGATCATCTATAACGTACAAGTCACTGTCCTAGGTGTTTAGGCTATAACGTATAACATATAACATAGGAAAAAAAAAGCATAAACAATGACTCTAAACTGTGACCCTGTCTGCTGCACACACACAACAGCAACAAGGCTAGTGTGGTCAAAACAAAGTGAACAGGAAGGCTAAAGGAGTAGGCTCTCCTTTGTGACCCAAAGTGTCCAGAGTCCCTTCTGTTCTAGCATTCCAGTTTCTCCAGTCTCATGCCAACACCGACCACACCCACATTATGGTCTGACCTATGATATTAGTGCTATATTTGCTTTATTATTTCATAATTTTTGTAGGGGATAAAGGGCAGATACCATAGGGGAACAAAGTTATGGGCATGTGTACTAAACCACAGCTAAAATCATGTTTATGACTAGATAACACGCCCCTATCTGATGGTGTTTAGGTTAGGGTCATTTCATTTCTTGTAATTTTGGTTCCACTTTCAAGTTCAAAATTCTTTGTTTTAGAATCAGATATCCTTGATTTGCCTCCACTGCCCACCTCCTATTATTCTCCTTTAAACTGTGCAAATAATGAACATCATATTTGTAATTTTAACTACAGAATACTGGAGTGTAGAAGTAAATGTTATTTAAGAACACAAACAGATAAGTCTTCAGTTTTTCGTCTTTTCTTTTTTTAAGGAAGACTAGCTCTGAGCTAATATCTGCCAATCCTCTTCTTTATGCTGATGAAGACTGGCCCTGAGCTAACATCCGTGCCCATCTTCCTCTACTTTGTATGTGGGACGCCTACCACAGCATGGCGTGCCAAGTGGTGCCATGTCTGTACCCGGGATCCAAACCAGTGAACCCCGGGCCACGGAAACGGAACGTGCGCACTTAACCGCTGCACCACTGGGCCGGCCCCAAGTCTTCAGTTTTGATCAGCTATGGAAGAAAAAAGATGAGATGATGCAAAATAGAGATGGGCAGATAAAGAGAGATTTTGCTCTAATTGGAAGTAGACAGGTAGGATATTTCAGGACCTTTGAAGACATGACAATATATCCTAGAAGCTCTTAACTATTTTTAGTTTCTTCATATGGAGTTGGGATCTTTCTCTGTCTTTTCTAGCAACTTAGAGCATTTATCCCTGGTGTTTTAAAATAATAATGTGTTAGATAAATGGAAAAGTCTAATACTAGTAAAAATAATAATCTTAGGAGACTGTGAATCTCCCAACCCCCACTGACCACTGCAAGAGTTGAGGGGATTGACAGCCCAACATCACTGTTGGAGTCACACTCTTGGATATTACACTGCTTCAGAAGTTCTAGGCTGGAGTAAAGTAAGGTTTACAGTTGAGTTTGCATTTCTCTCTCCATACTCTCTAATTTGATTATTTTACAAATAACCCCTAAATTCAAAAATTTGTATTTTTTATTTGATAAATTTGACATGTGGCATTTTGTAAATTTAAGGTGTATGTTGTGTTACGTTGATATGTTTATAGATTGCAATATGATTGTCGTGTGTATCACATTACACCATTATGTTGAGCATCACAGATTAACCCCTTATCTGATACATGGCTTGCAAAAATTTCCTCTTATTCTGTAGGCTTCAGTTTCATTTTGTTAATTGTTTCTTTTGCTGTGCAGAAGCTTTTGAGTTTCATGTATTCCCATTTGTTGATTTTTACTTTTGTTATTTGTGCTTTTGGCATCACGTCCAAAAATTATTGCTAAGATCAGCATCAAAGAGCTTCTTCTCTATGTTTTCTTCTAGGAATTTTATGGTATCAGGTCTCATGTTTAAGTCTCTGATCCATTTAGATTAATTTATTTGAGTGGTGTGAGATAGGGGTCTAATTTCATTGTTCTGCATGTGTTTCTCCAGTTTTCCCAGAACCATTTGGTGAAGAGACCATCATTCCCCCATTAGGTGTTCTTAGCTCCCTTGTCAAATATCAGTTGACCCTATACGCCAGGATTTAATTCTGGGCTCTCTGTGCTGTTCCATTGTTCTACATGTCTATTTTTGTGCCAGTACTACACTGTTTTTATTAATAGGCTTTGTAGTATAGTTTGAAATCAGAGATGTGATACGTCTGGGTTTGTTCTTTTCTCTCAAGATGCCTTTGGCTATTCTGGGTGTTTTGTAGTTCCACAGAAATTTGAGGATTGTTTCTTCTATTTCTGTGAAGAATGCCTTTGGGATTTTGATGGGGGTTGCATTCACTCTGTAGATGACTGTGGGTAGTATGGCCCTTTTAGCAATGTTTCTTCTTCCAACCATAAACAAGGGATGTCTTCTCATTTGTTTGTCTTCTTCAATTTCTTTCATCAAAGTCTTGTAATTTTCATTGTACACCTCTTTCACTCCCTTGGGTAAATTTATTCCTAAGTATTTTATTGTTTTTGAGCCTATTGTGATTGGG
This sequence comes from Equus quagga, assembly GCF_021613505.1. Classification (NCBI taxonomy): domain Eukaryota; kingdom Metazoa; phylum Chordata; class Mammalia; order Perissodactyla; family Equidae; genus Equus; species Equus quagga. Next base: position 18,165,755 of record NC_060287.1, on the reverse strand, counting down.
ATATTCTTCTTTATTTCTTTTTTCTGATGCTCCATCATTAGTGTAAAGGAATGCCACTGATTTCTCTAAGTTGATTTTGTAACCTGCCACTTTAATGATATCATTGATTAATCCCAACAATTTTTTTGATTGACTCTGGGATTTTCTAGATATAAGATCACATTCTTAGCAAATAGTGACAATTTTATGTCTTCCTTCCCAATATGGATGCCTTTTATTTCTTTTCCTTGGCTAATTGCTCTAGCTAGGACTTTGAGTACTATATTGAATAAAAGTGGGGAGAGAGGGCAACCTTGTCCTGTTCCAGATCTCAGAGGAAACCTTTTCAATTTTTCTCCATTGAATATGATGTTAGCTGATGGTTGGTTGTTTATGGCCTTTATTATGTTGAGGTATGTTCCTTCTATACCTAATCTGTTAAGGGTTTTTATCATGAAAGAATGTTGTATTTTGTCAAATGTTTTTTCTGCATCTATTGAAATGACCATATGATTATTATCTTTCTTTTTATTGATTTGATGAATTACATTTATTGATTTGAGCATGTTGAATCACCATTGTATCCCAGGGAATAAATCCCTCTTGGTCATATTGTATAATCCTTTTAATATGTTCTTGAATCCAGTTTGCTAATACTTTGTTGAGAATTTTTGCTTCTATATTCATCAGGAATATTGGTCCATAGTTTCTTGTGCTATCTTTATCTGATTTTGCTATCAAGGTAATGCAGGCTTCAGAGAATATATTTCAAAGTGTTCCATTTTCCTCAGTATTTTGGAGGAGTTTGAGGAAGATTGGTGTTAATTCTTTAAATGTTTGGTAGAACTCACCAGTGAAGCTGGCTGGCCCAGAGTTTTCTGTTTGGGAGTTTTTAAATTACCATCTCAATCTCTTGATATGTTATTGGTCTGTTCAGATTTTCTATTTCTTCCTGATTCAGTCTTGGTAGGTTGTTTGTTTTAGAAATATATCCATTTATTCTAGGTTATGCAATAGGTTATTTGTTGGCATTTAATTGATCATAGTAGTCTCTTATAAGTCTCTGTATTTCTGTTGTATCAGTTGTGATGTCTCCTGTTTCATTTCTAATTTCATGTGAATCTTCTCTCTCTTTTTCTTAGTTAGTCTAGCTAAAATTGTGTTTATCTTTTCAGAGAAACAGCTTTTAGTTTTATTGATCCTTTCAATTGTTTTTCTGGTCTCTATTTCATTTATTTCCACTTTGATTTTTATTATTTCCTTCCTTCTGTTAATGTTGGGCTTAATATTTTCCTCCTTTTCTAGTTCCTTGTGTGTAACATTAGATTGTTTATTTGAGATCTTTCTAATTTCTTAATATATGTTTTCATTGCTATTAACTTTCCTCTCAGGACTGCTTTTATTACTGCATCACACAAAATTTGATATGTTGCATTTTCATTTTCACTTTTTTGAAACAATTTTTTATTTCCCTTTTGATTCCTTCTTTGACTCATTGGTTGTTTAGAAGTATGTTTAGTTTCCACAAATTTGAAGATTTACTCACTTTCCTCTTGTTGTTGGTTTCTAATTTCACACCATTGTGGTCAGAGAAGATAGTTGGTATGATTTCAGTCTTCCTAAATTTGCTAAGATTGGATTTGTGGACTGTCATCTGATCTATCCTGGAGAATGTTCCATGTACACTTGAGAAGAATGTGTACTCTGTCACTGTTGAATGTAATGTTTTATATATGTCTAAGTCCATTTGTTATAAAGTGTGGTTCAAGTCCAGTATTTCCTTGTTGATTTTCTACCTGGACGATCTATCCATTGTTGATAGTAAGATATTGAAGTCACCTGGTATTATTGTATTGTTATCTATTTCTCCCTTAATATCTGTTAGCATTTGTTTAATATATTTTGGTTCTTGGATGTTGGGAGTATATTTATGATTGTTTTATCTTCTTGATGTATTGACCCATTTATCATTATATAATGACCTTCTTTGTCTCTTGTTACCATTTTTGTTTTGAAGTCTATTTTGTGTGATAGAGTATAGCTACACCCACTTCCTTTTGGCTACCATTTTCTTGGAGTATAATTTTCCACTCCTTCACTTTGAATCTATGTTTGTATTTGGAGCTGAGATGAGTCTTCTGAAGGCAACATATAGTTGGATTTTGTTTAATTAATCCATCCAGCCAATTTGTGCCTTTTGATTGATGAGTTAAATCCATTTACATTTGGGGTTGTTATTCATATATGAGGACTTATGACTGTGATTTATCTTTTGTTTTCTGATTGTTTTGTGTCTCTATTGTTCCTTTTTCTTGTGTTTCTGTCTACAGGTTTAGGGTTGGTGGTTTTCTATGATAATTAGCTCAGTTTCCCATTTTTTATGTTTCATTTCTTTCCTCTAGATTTTTGTTTTATAAAAGGTTTGTATAAAATGTCATAGTTGAAATAGTCCTTTTTTTTGCTGATAATAACATTGTCATTTACCTATATAGGTTCCATCATTTTCCTCCTCCTCTTTTATATTTTTGTTGGCACAATTTATCCCTTTTTATGCTGCGAGTTTGTTACCAAATTGTAATAGTTACAGTTATTCTTAATGCTTTCTTTCTTTAACCTTTCTGCTATAATTGTGTTTAATACCATATTCTAAAATAGAGTTACAATTTTCTCATTTGTTCTTCTTTTTATCACTTTACTCAAAGTTTTGTGTACTTTCATCTTTTCATTTCAGGTAGAAAAAGTCCTTTCAGCATTTCTCAAAAGGCAGGTATAGTGGTGGTGAATTCTCTCAGGTATGTTTGTCTGAGAAAGCCTTTACTCCTCCTTCATATTTGAAGGATAACTTTGCTGAAGAGAGTATTCTTGGCTGGCAATTTTTATCTTTTGATGTTCTGAATATGTCATTGCATTCTCTCTTGGCCTGTAGAGTTTTTGTTGAGAAATCTGCTGACAGTCTAACGGAGGTTGCTTTGTAGGTTACTTCCTTTGTTTCCATGGCTGCCTTTCAGATTCTTTTTTTATCATTGGCTTTTGACAGCTTCATTATAATTGTCTTGAAGAGGGTCTTTTTGCATTGAGATAATAAGGTGATCTATCAGCTTCAAGGACATGTATGCCTAGTTCTTTCCCCAGGTTTGGAAAGTTCTCAGCTATTATTTCTTTAATAACATCCCTGCCTCAATCTCCTTCTCTTCTCCTTCTAGTATACCCATTATACTTATGTTTGATCCCTTAATGGAGTCTGATACCTCTCATAGGGTTTCTTCACATTTTAAAAATCTTAGTTCTCCCCCCTGTTCCACCTGAATCATTTCTAGATTCTTATTTTCCAGATCACTTATTCTCTCTTCTGTCTGATCTGTTCTATTTCCAATGCTTTCTAATGCATTCTTCTTCTCATTTATTGAGTTCGTCAGCTTCAGAATTTCTGTTTGGTTCTTTTTTGGAATTTCAACCTCTTTGGTAAAGTGCTCTTTCTGCTTGTTGATTTTATTCCTAAATTCATTGAATTGCCTTTCTGAGTTTTCTTGTAGCTCATTTAATTTCTTTATAACAGCTATTTTGAATTCTCTTTCAGAGCCCAATCTCCCATGACCTTAAGTTTTGTTGCTGGAGAATTGTCATTTTCTTTTTGTGATACTGTATTACCATGATTTTTTATGGTGTTTAATGACATGTGCCTCTGCTGGTATATTTGAAGTAGCAAACACCTTACGTATTTAGGGAAAGCTTTATTTACTTTGATTTTAACTGTTCAACAGATTGAGAATTAGAAGCTTATTTTCCAGCAGATGGTGATATAGCACATAGTTTTGGTTTCTTTTGCTTCTGTTTCCTTGTGGCTATATTTGGGGATGTGTACTTCCCACCCACCACCATATTCTGCCAGAGGGGTCACTGCATCATTGTTGCTTGTATAGCCATGGTCACTGGTGCTGTCACTGGTGCAGGGATTGCTGGGGTCATGGGCGCTGCCATCCCTGCCAACATTTCTGGGGTCACTGGCATCACTGCCACTGCCTGGAGCACCAGGGTTGCAGGCACTGCCACCACTGATGGGAGTCGGGTCACAGGTGCCACCACTGATGCTCCTCAGGTTTCACAGCCTCCACGAGGTCCAATGCACCTACCTTCAAATGTACCGATGTATGGATCTCTCCAGGGTCCTGGTGTGCTGTGCAGAGGAAACTTTGTTGGGTTATAGATGTCCTACTGGTTGTAAATTGAAGAGAACAGACAAAGAGAACAGCTCACATCACCAGGATGCTGACATCATTCTCAAATATTTGTGATTTTGTCTGCTATAAACAACCAAAATACTTTACATGATAGATTAAATCCTATTTGGCTAAAGGCTGATTCTCCACTCTTACTCTAGTCACCGGAATCATTTTTTTCTCCATCTTGTTGCACTGAACTATAAAACGAAACAGTGAACTCTGTCATAGTGTTGTACATTTTGTTCATGCTATGGTGTCAACATTCAGGTAAAAATAAAGCTTCTTTATTAGGGTTCATAATATAACCATTTTTAATTTAACTTTATAATGCAGTGAATATTGATCCACTCAAGATGCAGTACACATTCTTGCCTTTAAAAATAATTTCATTAAACATGATTAAAATGTCATCACTGTGTGCAATTATTTTCCAAAACGCATTTAAAACACACTCACAAGCAAAATAAAATTGCATTTCCAAGAGAAACTCACATTATACTTTCGTATATATAGGTAATATAAAATTTAATAACAGAGAGCTTTATTAATTCAGTATTAAGACTTTTTGAATAGTCAGAGATATCTTTCTCACATCAAATTCTACTAAATTGATAACTTAGTCAAGTTGCTTTATATTCACACATATTTTTTTTTCTAATTTAGCAAACTAAGAGCATTGGCATATTTGAATTCAAACATAAGTATTGAAAGTGTGTAAACAATTTACTAAAATTGATCACAGCATAGTTGACCTGTATGAAGAATATTTATTTACAAAGACACAATGGGTTTCCAGAAAAAGGCTAATCCATTGGTAGAAAGTATTCAGAATGGAACACCAAAAAAGAAGAAATTATGGAAAACAGCTGATTATAACCTTAGAGAAAGGTCCTGGTTTTCATTTTTGTTTTCTTTTAAAGCAAAATTCTTTACATTATTCACCCTTTTACAGCACCCCCACTTTATCTGCAATTTCTCTTTCTGAGGTTTAAGTCACCCGAGGTCAATTGAGGTCCAGAAGCAGATGATCCTCCTTTTGATGTATCATCATTCTGACTACATCATAATGCCTATGTCATTTGCCTCACTTCACCTCCTCTCATAGGCATTTTATCATCTCACATCATCACTAGAAGAAGAATGAGTATAGTACTGTAAGATATTTTTGTACTTATTATTTTTGTATTTAGAGAGAGACCACATTCATATAACTTTTATTACATTATATCTGTAACTGTGAGCCCTGTAGCACCAGTTCAACTGACCTCATCTTATCAACAGAGTAATTAAGAGTGGTTTTTCAGGAACTGAGAGTCTCCCCTTGTCCAGGTCAGCCTGGTTGAGAGCACCAATCCATCAACTGGGCCTGCACAAATGCTCAACAAGTGACCTTTCTGATGTCAAGGAACTCTACCCTCAGATCATGGTAATGCTGCCATTTTGTAAACATGCATCCTATGAAGAGCCATGAAATTTGACTATGCTCCTGTTTGTTTTCAATTACCTCACTTCTCCTTACTTCCAATCATTTATCTCCAAACTTCAGATTGCCCTGCCCTTCATCCCACAAATTTTGCCCCAAGCCCTGGATCAGGGAAACAGATCAGAGAGCCTATACCCCTATTTCCTTGCAGATTGATCTAGCAATAAAACTCTTTTCTTTTCCCAAAAGCTGATGCCATAATAATTGGCTTTTTTATGCACATCAGGCAAGAGAACCTCAGTTTTGTGTGGTAACATTGTTATAATTGTTCTATTTTATTATTATTGTTGTTAATTTCTTACTGTGTCTAACTTATAAATTAAATTTTGTCCTAGGTATGTATATATTGGAAAAGAACAACATAGTATATGCAATGTTTGGTACTATCCATGGTTTTGGGCATCCACCAGGGGTCTTCATACGTATCCCTCATGGATGAGGGGGCTGACTGTATTCCTCTTCTATTACCATCTGTGAGACATAAGAGGAGCTTGTTCAAAGTTGCACTGAATGTGTTATCCTTTTTCAAACAAGGCTTTTCACCGCCATCTTATACCATCTGAAATGTACTTGAGTAATCAAAGTCAGTCTGCCAATTATGTAATTTCTGCTTTGTGCTTTGAGAGAACTTTCAATACAGGTCATAGAATGTGAAATGTTGAATCATACAAATGTTATAGAAGCATCTTTTAGGTTTTGGCAAATGTGATTATTTTACATCCTACAATGTAGATAAAATTATAACTTGAATAGTATATGTTTCCACTATACTAAAGATGCAATAATGATTTTTCTTATTAAATTAAAACCACATTAATTGTATTTATAAGCTGAGATATGCCATCATAAAATAGTATAAATGTATTTTCTACTGTGATCTACTAACTTTACAAAAATAAAAAATTATTAGTTTCCTGCAAAGCAAAACTAGATTGGGTTATCAGATTCAAATGAGATGTAAGTAGGAAAAAAATTAAAATATACATTTTAATTAGTATCTTAGAAACATGGAATAACATTAGATTTTATTTCCATATGCAAGAGAACTTGTATTTTAAGATATTCAAATTATTATAAACTTTTGATTAGTTTTTAGAAGTTGTTAGACTTTAAAAATGTGCACTAAATAAATTAAATAAGATGTTTTAAATAAAATAATATGTTATCTCTTTACTCTTCTTCTGCTATTACTTTTTTCTAAAGTTATCTAGTATACATGTCAAATGAATAGAAGCAATATTTCCTTTCAGTAAATAAGCTATTATTACTCAAAAATTTCTGTCCTGAAGAAGGTGATGATAATCTTAAAGACAATACTAAAATATTCCAATGGCGTATTTTGGTGGCTACTCAGGGAATTAAAGATCAGCAAGAGGAGAGAAAGATACAAAGCTTTGGCTAAACAAATCACAATACAGATAATGCTGGTGCAAGGATAAGATTTGTTATAGGATTTATGAGTTATAGGAATAGGGATTTTCCTTACTTGTTAGATGGCCATTGCACAAATTTAAAGTGAAAAAAAAAAATGTTACAATCTGGCACTATCATATTGGTATTTTCTATGTTGTATAGAAAGACAAAAACTTGAAATATTGCTTTTTCGTGTTATGATGAACTCTAAACATCTAAATTTGACCCCAATGTTCTATGTTCATACCATCATAATTGCTGAAGGAGGAAGGGATACATTTTTTAAAAAAACCATAGTGGGGCCTGCATCATGGCTGAGTGGTTAAAGTTCCACATACTCCGCTTAGGGGGCGTGGGTTCCTGGCCTCAGATCCCAGGTGCAGACCTACTCTACTCATCACCCATGCTGTGGAGGTGTCCCATGTACAAAAAAGAGAGGAGGATTGGTGTAGATGTTAGCTCAGCGTGAATCTTCCTCACAAAAAAACCCAGAAACAATAGCATATTAATAATTCCATGAAGCATACAAATTATACATCCTGTGAAGTCCATGCATGTAGCAACATAAAACAAAGTGTGTCGTACATTAGCTTTTTACACAGATCGTAGTTGTCTCCTGCTTGTCAGTCAAGACTCTGCTCAAACATGGCCTCTTCAGGAAGGTTAAGCTTCTTGCCCATGATCGACTATTGCGAATGACAACTTCTGAGCAAACAGCATGTCCTCTGGCTCACAGCTCAGTGCTTTTGCTACTATGCCATATTGCTTCATCGCTATAAGTTTATGTTTCAATGCCTGAGAACAAGTGCCCGAAGTGCCAAATACACTTTAGACATAAGTAGGGCAGAAACTGACTTGTGAATATCTAGAAGCCTGAGATGTATTCTTAGACATATGTGGAGCAGTCACTTAGACATATGGGTATCGTGGATGCCTGGGAGCAGGAAACACATATGTTGTTTTCCCTTCAAATAAAGAGATTCTAATCTTAAGTACTTTGATAGGTATATAATTGAGACTTAGGATTTTGTTCCAAAAGGCAAGGAAGAGACATTTTTTGACTGAAAATGTTTAAGACATATATGTGAAAGAAATTGCATTAATAAAAATGTCCTTTGTATATTTGTTAATGCAAGACCTAATTGTGAGTAGGTCTGCCTGTTTGAGAAGCCCATTAAGATATAGAAATATATATGGCTCCCTTAGCTACCTCGGTAAGTTCAAATATTGAATAAGACTTTTAGGCATCATTAATTTACTTGTTTGAGAATATTGCCCAAATTCAACAATTGCTTATTTTATTGCACTTAATCTTAAAATATGTCTTCTGATAATAAGAGATTCTATTGTATTCAAAGGAAAATCATGGTTGAGATAAAATAACAATATTATCAGGGAAGAGGGAAATGTCCTTGTTGTCTGTTGTATCTGGCCTGAAAAGATCTAATTTATCTAAAGAATTAGAAAAGTATGTAATAAAACGTTAAATAGACTTGGAAAATGCATTTTATTCTTTTTTTAGTAGAAATTTGACCTTAAAAGTGTTCTGTTTAGCCATTTTGTCTTGGCAAAATGAAATGATGCCATTTTGATTAACGTTAAGCTAAATTACACAATTTGCATTACAGATGATTTATATTTATATTATCGGGAGCTTTAAAGAAATAAGTGAAAATGATTAAAATATTATTTTAAATAAATTCTCAAACAGATGGAAGGGAATAGAGTAGTTCTCAGAAATGGTGTAGTTATTCATAACACTTGGCCGCTTCTTATAGTCCATTATATCAGGGATCAGTTGTATAATTTGTTGAGATGAAATATTGACCTGAATTCTTGAGCCTATGATTTGGACTAAATAGAGCAGTTCTTTTTTTTTATTTCTTACATATCTTTCTATTTTTTTTCTAATATGTAGCAGTTACAATGTATTTTGATAGAACTAATTTTGCTATTATCTCCACACAGGATTCAATTAAAATTTAGTAATAAGTAGGGCCCACTCCACTGGAAAGTAGTTATGAAGTTTTTCTATCTTCTTCTTCTCCAGAAGGCTCTTTTGAGTTGTGGAGTTTGATTGACATTGAATGGGTTTATTTAGACCTGAGACAAGAATAAAGCTAAATGATGGAATTGGAAGGATTGATTTAATTTTATATGCTTGCATAAGCTTCCAAATATTTGTATCCATAGAAATCATGAGATAGGTTGCAGTGCTCTTCTACTTACACAGCGGTCTGATACGTGGAAGCCCGATGTTTCATGTACATTCGTTGAAATATATTTTTAAAGATCTCTAATTTGGGTAAAGTAACTTGAAATTTAAACTTTTATGTGAACTTCTTCATAATGTGATGAAGGAATTCATTTACAGAAATTCCAGAATAACTAAATAAACATAGACTATATCATGTACATTGTAATGGTGTCCATTCATCAAAAACTGATTCATATTTTCAATGAAATCCTAAAAAAGAAACCCAGTAGAATTTTATGGAAATTGATGACGTATTTATAACATTTATATGGAAATGCAAATGGCCAGGAATAATCAATCTGACTAAGAATGAAAAATTAGGAAAAAAAGACTTGAAGCTAGAAGCTATTAGACACTGAGGCTTAAAAAGCTAAAAAATTAAGAGTGTGGTATTGGCATATACATAAGTAGGCTAATGAAGCAAGATAGGATCCAGACATAGACCCATACATATGCGACAAATTGATTTAGGGCAAAGGTGACATAGAGCACGTGAAAAGGATGGTAAATAGTGCTGTGTCAGTTGGATAGCCATATGTGAAAAATGAAACTTATACTTCAACTCACATAAAGAAACATCAGTTCCAACTGGATTATTGATCTAAAGGTAAAAGGTAAATAAAGCAAGCTTCTAGAGAAAAATATAGTATTTTTACTGGCTTTGGGGTAGAGAATAACTTTTAAGACTAGACACAAAACTGTTCTCTATAAAAGTACAAATAGATATATTGGATTCCATTAAGATTAAGAACTTCTGATTATTAAAAGATACCATTGAGTGAAAGGCAAGTCACCAAGTAGGGGGAGATATTTAAAATATGTGTTACTTACAAAGCACCACTACCCAGGCTGTAAAAAGAACTCCTGTAATCATTGAGAGAAATACAGGCACTCCAACAGAAAAATAGAGAGGATATGGAGCAACTGCAACTTTCATACACTGTTGATGGGAGAGTAAAATTTGTTAAAACAACAATAAAAAATTGTTTGACAATTCCTTCAAAATCATACAGAAATTCTACATTTACATACATACCTCAAAGAAATGAATGCTTACCAAAATATATGTATACGAATGTTTACAACAGCAATATTCATAACAGCTATCAACTGGAAGATATTAAATGTCCACCACTAACGGAATAATCTAATAAATTGTGACAAATTCATATATTAATTTGTAAAAATTAATATGCATTAACGAAAATGAATGAATTACTGCTACATGATACAACAACGTAAGAATTTGAAAACTTAATCTTTAGTGAAAGAAGTAACTAAAAGAAAAACTATTTTATAATTCTATTCATACAGTTTTAAAATAAACAAAACCAACCTAATATTTTGAAGAGAGTTTAGTAGCTACTTTTCTGGGTCTGTAGTGATTGGAAAGAGTTTCAGAGGTCTCCTGGGCAGTGGATAATATTGTTTCCTAATGTGGGTGCTAGTTATACAGGTGAGTTTGCTTTATTAAAGAAGACTGATCTAAAAATTTATGATTTGTGTAATTTTCCATAGGTATGCTAAACTTCAAAACAAGATTAAAAATTAAAATGTAAGAAAAAGAGATTTATATGGGCTTGGCGATTTAGGTTTTGTTAAGGCATTGTCGTACTAAGGCTTTTTTTTATTTTATTTTCCTGAATTTTTAAAAAGAGAACAAGGAAGGTGATTGTTCAATCCTGTGAATAATATCCAAAATAAATAAGGCAATCAAAGTTGGTTTCAGGTTATGAACATTCTGTTGGCATCCATTTAAAGCTATACTTTACGGAAAGAATGGTTTTAGTAAACAACTCTAAAGTTTTAGGCCTCAGAATATCAATTTGGGAAATAGATGTTCCTTGTTTTATATCATCATCCTTTTCCCTATAAATTCATATTTCTTTTTTTGTGTATGAATTAAAGTGAGCGTGTTGGTGTTTGGTGGTAGAATATGCTTAAGGGGAAAGCGAATATTTCTATTCAGTCTAAAATGTTCACTACAGTTTTAGAAAAGAAGATAAAAGAGAAAATAATTACTTTTAATCACTAATTTTGTTACCTTGATTACTGTGAAGATTCCTTTAAACTTATCCTACTTCCATTTTCTCTATTCAGTTATGAAAATAGCAGTGCGACTCTTACTTGACTCATGAAATGATCACTAAAAAGTAGTCCCCAGTAGGAATCTTTTTACTGCATTTGAGGAGTCTGTTCACATATTAGTTTTATCTATGTGTGTAAATTTATGTATACATCTGCATAAACACAAGTATACATGTGTAAATGTATGTGTATTTGTTGGTCTCATCAGAAATTAAAAATAGGATCAGAAAAAATGGTTCTTTGTGAATGATGTGGGGTTTTTTTTCCAAGGAAGATTGGCCCTGAGCTAATGTCTGTTGCCAATCTTCCTTTTTGCCTGAGGAAGATTGTCACTGAGCTAACATCTGTGCCAATCTTCCTCTACGTCATGTGGGACGCTGGTACAATATGGCTTGATGAGCAGTGCTAGGTCCATGCCTGGGATCCAAACCTGCGAGCCCCAGGCCCTGAAGGAGAGTGCGTGAACTTGACCACTATGCTACTAGGCTATTCCCTTGAATAATGTTTTTTGATCAGCTTTCATGATTCTTTCCCTCTATTGTTATTCAATTTCTTGGCTGAATACCTGAAACTATGACCATTAGCATATGTTTTTTTCTAAATTTAGCTTATTTATAAACAGATAATGGCCAAAGGGCTAAAAATGTTAAGATATTTGATGAAATTATCCTGAAATATTTTAAGAAAAACAGCTCACTATTGTGATGCATGTTCTAAAATAATCATTGAATCAGAGAAAAGTAAGCTTTTCCTTTTGTGATTGAAAGTAAGAGTCCATATCTTCTGAAAACTGATGTGGATGTTGGCCTGGCCTGGGTTACATTCGTTGGAAGTGAGGATTCAACGCTCTATTATGAAGAAACGTCAAAATTCCAAGATGAAAATAATAAGCTGTGACTAAGTTTCAGAATATCAGACTGAAAGATTGGGACTTCAGGGAGAGAAATATAGGAAAATCATATTTATAGGTGTTTCTACCTGTTGCCTAATGTATAGATGAAACAATGCTCCTGACTAGATAAACAAGCGAAAGAAAAATTGGAAAGTGTAGCTTACAAAAAGGTGACCTGAAAAAGGGTAAGACCTATGTTTATGGTCTGATTCTGTTTTATTTATTTTACTTGGGATAATAGATTTTTTTTAATTGCAGTAACGTTGGATTATAACATTATATAACTTTCAGGTGTGCCTCATAATATATTTCAAATTCTGTTAGGATTATATCACGTTCACCACCCAAAGTCTAATGTCAATCCATCACCACACACGTGCCTAATCACCCCTTTCTCCCTTCACCCTCCCCCCTTCCCCTCGGGTAACTTATTTAGTTTACTTTGAAGTGACTCCAAAATATCTGTTATTAGAATCTTTTTATTCTTAAGAAGGCATGCTTTGGTGGTCTTCATCAATTGATTCTGGATAACCAGGCTATTTTGTCTACAGTTAGAACTTAACTTGGTTAGGGTAAGATATGGTTTTCTTCTTCCTGAAAATATCTGGAATTCTAGTCAGGCACTGACTTTCAGGAGAATTTTTTACCTCAGTGTTTTACTAAAAATTGTTTCAAAGCGTATGACCTTAGTTTCTAGAAAGAGAAAGGTGGTGACGTTTTCAACCTTAGGCAAATTATCTTCTTGACTTTCATAGAATTGGGGATAGTTAGTTAGCCATTAGCAGAACAATTCTTGAAATCTTGTTTTGAAAGTAGTTGGATCCAAGAAATCAAGCTTAGTGGATTGTAAGAGCTATATAATGTCATTTTTCTCTGCTTTCTCAGAAGTCTCATAGAGAAGTTCATATATTGCTAGAATTTCAATTGTTCAAGGAAAGTAAATTCTTTCTAGACTATTTCTGCCCAATTATGTCAATCTAAGTCAATAAAATATTCTGGACATGTCTTAGCAAAATTTCCATCCAATCAAATAAAATCACTAATTTCAACTCAAAAATTTTTTAATATGGAGCAAAATGATATGAAAGAAATGGAAGGAAAGCACTGGACCAGGAGCTTCCCTGAGGTATATCTGGACATCTTAGAGTATACTTCTCTGTGGCATAGAATTTCTGGCCAGCAATATTGCTTAGGAGATACCTATTACTTTAAGTTTTTATTGTTCCTTCTTCCATCACCTCGGGAAGTGTGTGTGTAAGTGTGTGTGTGTGTGTGTGTCTGCTTGTACTGTGGGTTTATATACAAGGCCTTTCCTTGACAAAACATAACTTAAGTCTGAAGTGGTGCTTTGTTATAATTCCTGAAAGATTGTAGGTGCTTGGTAAATACTTTGATGACTGAATGTGGTCACCAGAACTGAAAATATGCAAAGCTGCTGAGGTTCAAAGTATGAGTTATCTTTAGAGGCTAAAATCAGATAAAGACAGAGATCAGACGGTAATGATTGGAGACTAAGTCCATAAAAAAAGAACCACATCAAGTAAGCAGTAAACGAAGGAGAGAGAAAAGTGTGGTCAAGCGTATTAACCTAGACTCATCCCCACTCTTCTGCCCATTTATTGGGCCCCTCTGGCTGGCATGTGAAGTGACTGACCTGGCTTTAAGGCTCAGAGATTATTTGGGCAACTTGCTAGTTTGAGGTGTATAACATATATTTTAGTGAATTGTCAAGAACTGTTCTTCCAAGAATGATTTAGCAACAACTTTGAAGGACATAAAAGCACTTGCAAGAAGGTAAACATAAGCAAATTCGGCACTTATTATTAAGCTCTTTATAGCCAAAAGGATACTTCCTTAAATTGTGACCTTCTAATTATTTTCCTTGGACTCGTAAACAACTGAACTTAAGATTTGGAAGAATAGGAGACAAAAAATATATTTGATAAAGATTTGATGTAATTTACAAAGAAAAAATTTGTCGTGTAGAGCTATTATAATGAAAACTCAATATCCTGGAATATTGAAGCCCATCATCTGACCCAAAGGAAACAAAAGCTGTGAACCAAGCTCTGGGCCTCAATGGAATTCAGGCTTGAGGAAGCTTTCCTGATGGTAACTGTTAGGATAATTCTTGCTTAAAGGGGTACGCGATCCAATGAATTAGAAATTAGAGTGTGATATTAAAGGAGTTGGGAGAAATGCCTGAGATTGCTTAGAATCACAGTGTACTTACGTAGGTGCAAATAACATTTATGAATTGATCGTAAAGATTCCTAGGAGCAATAATGCTTAAGAGAGAATAGATAATATATCCTATACATATTTAAATGTCTGCTCATAAACCAGAAACAGCAATTTACAACTAACTGAGGGCTCCAGGTTTCTCATTTAAAGCATACATTAATTTCTGGAAAAAAAAAAAAAAAAAGAAAGAAAAGATGACTAAAGACCTAAACCTTTGAACTAAAACAGTCACAGTGTAAATTTAAATTTTTTTCAGGTGGCAAAAAAAGCATGATAAGGATGTTGATGACATTACATAATGAAATATTATTTCCAAATCAGTTGTTACACTTTCTTACTTGGGTTCCATGACACTGAACTTTTCTTCCTACCTTGTTTCCAAATTCATCCCCATCGATTTCTGAATGCTTCTACTTGCCCAAACTTTTATATGTTGAAATTCCTCCTAACATTTCATTATTTATCCCATGAGTTGTTTAGAAATGTTTTTTAATTTCTAGTTTCCTTTGTGTGAAGATTTTACTTACTAACATTTTATTGTATTCTAACTTAATTGCATCAGGACCAAAGGACTTGATCCATACAGCATATTCTGTGACATTTGCTGCTATTTACTGTATGGTTCATATAAGGTCAATTTTTGCAAATAACCTATGTTTTATATCAATGTTGACTATTTAAAGTTCATTAATTATGCTGTTTAAAACCTTTATTCTTAGTAATTTTTCAGTGTAGGCTCTAAATAACTGAGAAAGAAGTAGATATATCATTTATGAAGATGGATTTATAAGCAAAAAAAGAGTACAGCAATTTTTTTTTTTAGGAAGGTTAGCCCTGAGCTAACTGCTGCCAATCTTCCTCTTTTTGCTGAGGAAGACTGGCCCTGAGCTAACATCGTGCCCATCTTCCTCTACTTTATATGTGGGACACCTACCACAGCATGGCTTTGCCAAGCGATGCCATGTCCGCACCTGGGATACAAACTGGCGAACCCCTGGCTGCCCAAGCGGAACATGCGCACTTAACCACTGAGCCACCAGGCCAGCCCCAAGAGTACGTGAATTTTAATATTAGCTTTCTATCTCAATGTACCAAATTACCACAAATTTAGTGTCTTAAAGAAACACACATAGATGAATTCCCAGTTTTGCAGGTTGGAGTCCTGCACAGCATGCCTGTTTTCTCTATTCAAGGTACCACAAGGCTGAAATCAAAATGTTGGTTGAGTTCAGTTCTCATCTGGGGATTTTGGAGAAAAGTTCACTTCCAAATTCATTCTTTTTATGGCTGAATTTATTTCCTTGTAGTTGTAAGATTGAGGTCCCTGTTTCTAGGCTGTCTGCTTGTGGCTTCTCTTAGCTTCTAGAGGCCACTTGAATCATTACCCTGTGCACTCCCCACCCCCCATCTTCAATCCATCAAATTCTTCTCGTACTTCAAATCTCTGATTTCTTTTTTTAATAGCAGCCAGAGAAAACTCTCTGCTTTAAAGAGGCCCTATGATTTGGTTAGGCACACATGGATCTTTTTCTTTTTCAAAGTCCACTGTGCCGTGTGACGTAACCTAATTATGAGAGTACAGTTCATCATAATCACAGTTTTGGAGCTTATGCATGGTATGTATATCAGATTAACAGAAAATTTGGTAGTTATCTTAAAATTCTACCTATCACAAATATTATAGCACCCATCCCAGTAAGACAAAATAGTTCAATAGCCTATTGATTTTTTTTTAAGCTCATCTCTTTCAGTGTTGATTGTCAGGATTTTTCTGACTTCAAAGTGATTGTGGAAATTTTCCATTTTTGTTCTGGAACAATCTCTATAATATATGACCCCCCCCCCCCACTAAAGCATCTGGGGCTAGAAACTTTCCTCAAAATAATTCTTTGCCAGAATAAAAAAAATCCTTGGATATTTGTCTAATTTTTCACTAACTATTGGACATTTCTATTCTTAAAAACTAATGTACTTTATATTAATTTTAATACTTTAATTTAGAGATGTGTATAAGATGATTTTGTATAAAGAAAATGTGGTAAATACACACAATGGAGTACTACTCAACCTTAACAAAAAAAAGGAGACTATTTCAATATGCAAGCAACATGAATGAACACTGAAGACGTGATGCTAAAGTAAATAAGGCAGTCACAGAAAGACAAATACTGCATGATCCCACTTATATGAGGTACATAAAACAGTTAAATTTATAGAATCAAAGAGTGGAATGGTGGTTGCCAGGGGTTAATGGTTTGCTAGAAATGGGGAGTTGCTAATTAATGGGCATAAAGTTTCAGTTAAGCAAGATGAATACGCTCTAGAGATTGGCTATACATCACTGTGCCTATAGTCGAGAATACAGTATAGCACAATCATGCACCACATGACAATGTTTTGGTCAATAACAGACCGCATATACAACAGTGGCCTGATAAGATTAGTACCATGTAGCCTAGGTGTATAGTAGGCCATACCATCTAGGTTTATGTAAGTACTGTAGGGGAGGAAGAAATTTTCTTATGCCCTTCTAGATTCTTCTGGATGGTCTAAGAATTAAATTGACGTGAGACAGACTAACAGGAGAAAAACAAAAGTTCAGTAACATGTATACATGGGAAAAACCCAGGAAAAACAAATAACTCATCAAAATGACCAAAGCCCTCACCTTAAATACCATCTTCAGCTAAAGACAAAAGACGTTGGGGTGGCGAGAGTCAGGGACTTCAAAGCAAAGGAAGGTAATTCACAGGTAGGTGAAAAAGAGCAAATATTTGGAAAACAAGCATTTGGCCACATAGAAACAGAACACAGAGGGGTGCCCAACAAACAGGCTTTTCTAGGTTCCTCCTTGCCTACCACTTGCTCATGTTATCCTAAGGGAATAGCTGACTTTGTGAGACAGGTTTTTTCACCTGTATTCTTTTAGGCAGTTTAGGAGGAGGTAACAAGAAAAACTTCTGAGTCTTTCGTTTCTTAAAAATGATCAGCCTAAATTCATCCGCATGTTAAAGAGACACATTTTGCGGTGGAAAATTTTGTTCTCCTTCAGTAGATTCTGTGATGTTAGCATAATGACGAAATTGCCTAAGGACAAAGGATGCATTTCTCAGAAAGTATCCTCATCCCTAAGTGAGGCATGACTGTACACTTAAACTTTTGTTAAAGAACAGGTCTCATGTTAAATGTTCTTACCACAATAAAATAAAATTTAAAAACATAAAAATCACGTGTGATGTGTACCTTTGATATTTAGTGTTTTGATTACCCTTGTTTTTAAAACATGTTTTATTGTAGTTTAATTTTTCATCCTCCAAAAAATAATTTACTAAAGTATTTTATGTAAAATTCCAAGTGCCGGAACATTTCTTTTCATGCACTTAATGTCTTTGCCTATGAACACAAATGCAATTTTTCTTGCTTTTTTTCGGTTGAAAGAGTTCACTATTTTATAACCATCATATCTTAACTTTTGTCCTATAATTTTTAAAAACCCATTATTTTCTGCATGTTGACAGCTTCTCAATTTTCACATTACTAATATCTGACTTTTTGAACTTGTTTTAAATTCAATTTTAATTCTACTAACCATATATGTTTAATCAGTCTCCTTTGTGTTAGACCCTATTTATCAGAGTTTGTTTTAGCATCACTATATTCATTTAATTTTAATAACCTTGTCATTTTAAAACAATTTTAGATTTATAGAATAACCATGAAGACAGCATTGAGGTCCCCATATTCTGCACATCCAATTTTCCCTGTTATTAGCATCTGTCAAAATTGACTGTAGTGGAGTCATTTTAAAATGTGGTTGGAGCTTCCTTTACAAAGAAACTGTTTTGCTGTCTTGAACCTTGGACCGGGCCCAAACCTTTGAAGTGGGCCAAAATCACAATTGTTTTATAAGCAATTGTTTGAGAAGTCAGCAGGCGAAGGGATATCCTGATCACAAAGACTGATTGCTCTTCTATTCTGAAGCCAGAATTAATAGTCAATCAGTGTTTAGCCAAGACTAGCGCTCTGTCTTGAATTCCAATTAAAATCCTTTGTAATACAATCCCTGTTCTTTGCCTTTAAAAGCCCCCGATTTTTATCTCTAGCAGAACACATTTTGGGTTTCTACCTTAATCTCTGTCTCCCAAATTGCAATTCTCATTGCCCAAATAAATATCTGCTGTATAAAGGATAGTGATTTTTGTCGGTTGACTTATCTTACATTAGTATGATAAATTTATTAGAATTAAAAAAAACAATATTGATAATTATTATTAATTAAAGCCCATACTTTTCCAGATTTCCTTAGTTTTAACTAATGTCCTTTTTCTGTTCCAGGATCCCATCCAGAACACCACACTGCATTTAGTAGTCCTATTTCCTTGATTTCCTCTTGGCTGTGTTGGTGTCTCTGAATTTCCTTGGATTTTATAACTGTATTAGGTTCCTATTCATGCCGTAACAAATTGTCACAAACTTAGTGACAAACGTAGTAACTTACAGTTCTGGAAGTCAGTCTCTCTGGTGTAGAGCCAAGGTTTCAGTAGGTCTGCTTCCTCCTGGAGGTTCCCTTCCTTTATTTGTCCAGCTCCTAGAGGCTGTCTGTATTCCTTAGCTAATGGCTTCCTCACATTGTTCCAAATTCTGACTTCCATCTCTCAACCATTACTCCTCACTTTGACTGCTGTATCTCAACGTGATTACATTGGGCCACCTGGATAAACAAGAATAACCTCCTAATCTCAAGATGCTCATTAATCACATTGATAAAGTCTCTTTTATCATGTAATGTAACACATTCACTTGTTCTGGGGATAAGAATGTGGGCATCTTTGAGGGTCATTATTCACCTTACACAACTTCTGACAGTTTGGGGGAGTGCTGGTAAGGTATTTTGCAGCCACATTCTCAATCAAGATTTGTCTAATGTTGTCATGATTAGACTAGAGTTGTATATATTTTTGGTGGAAGACTACAGAGGTTAAGAGCTATCTTCACCACTTCAAGGGCACATATTATCAACATGACAGCCCTACTGAATTTAAACTTGATAATCTAGCTGATGTAATGGTTTTCAGGTTTTTCACCAGGAAGATTCACATTTCCCCTCTCCCTTCATGCCATACTCTTGGAAGGAAGTCACTACCCACAGCCTACATGTAAGAAATGGGGAGTTATGCTCGCCCTTCTTGAGAGCAGTGTATCTATGTAAAGTTTTTGGAATTCTTCTGCACAGATTTGTCTATTCTCCCCCATTTATTTATTTAATTATTTAATCATTTATAAATATTAGCATAGACTCTCATATATATATATTTTATATTTTGGATTATAATTTTATTCTATTTTACTTATTTTGTTGCTCAATTTTTCCCAGCTTTGGCTGTTGAAGGAAGTCTCAGTGGGCTTTCTAGTCCTTTGACATGCTACTATCATTGTAATTTTTGTTTGCTTTTTTATTTGTTTGTGTTAAACACTTCCTTGCTTTCTGGCACTACAATGTGCCTCAGGCTCATCTTGAATATTTCCTTCCTGAGTCCTAGAATCAGCCATTTCTCCAAGGAGCCTCATTCCGTTTATTAGAGAGTTGTATGAAAAACCAAGATCTCAGTGCTAGGTTTGCTCATTGCTATCATGGTATCATTGTTTCTAGGTCCTCTCAGCTGACAGAACAAGGAAATATATTTATCTATACTAAGCCACGTATATGCACATATCTATAAATATTTATGTATGTAACCATCCATGTCTATATTAAGCTAACCTGCTTTTAGAATCATTTCTCCAATTCTATTACTACATGAGTGATTCTAGCTCCCTTCACTTTCTGAACTGTAACGTCCTTCATTGACAGTGAGAATCCTGGTTCCCGTCATCTGCCATCATTTACTCAAACGTTCATTTCCACCATATATACTGTATTTTCAGAAATGTAACATGCACCTCATGTTGACATGGGAAAATTTCTCCACATAGTTAGATCTTTGATTTTTTTTCCATCAGTCTTGTAGTTTTCCACTTACAGGTCCTGTACATATTTTGTTTGATTTATACTTAAGTGCTTCCTTTTTTGGGTTAATATTGTTAATGGTATTGTATTCTATTTTGTTTTTAATATCAAATTTCTGTTGTTCATTGCTGGTATACAGGAAAGTAATTGACTGATATATTAACATTGTTTACTGTGAACTTACTATACTCATTTATTTGTTCCAGGAGTTTTTTGGCAATTCTTGGGGATTCTCTATAGACAATCATGCTATCTGCAAATAAAGGCAATTCTATTTCTTTGATTCAAATCTGTATACTTTTTATTTCATTTTCCTGTCTTATTGTACTAGATAAGAATCAATGAGTGAAGAATACTCACTTTTTTCTTCTCTCTTTTTGTCCTTGTTAGCCCAGCTAGAGTTTTATCAATTTTTGGATCTTTTCAAAGAATCAGCTTTTGGATTTCCTGTTTTCAATTTCATTGATTTCTGTTGTATATTTTGTTATTTCTTCTGCATGCTTTTTGCATAAATTGCTCGTCTCTATTTTCCTAGATAGAAACTTAGATTATTGAATTTTGATCTTTCGTCTTTTCTGATATATTCATTCAATGCTATATGTTTTTCTCTAAGCACTGTCTTTGCTGTATCTCACACATTTTGATAAGCTGTATTTTTATTTTCATTTAGGTTGCAATATTTTTTAATTTCTCGTGGAACATCTGGCTTTCTCATGAAGAGAAAATATCAATCTGGCCATATTTAATTCTTCAAACTTCCATATTACTTTACCTAGGAGAAATTCCTGGACATTATTCTCTTGTGAAATTCCTACCAAGATATTAATGTTGGTAAGATATTTCTTTTGCTATTTTATTTGAACATAAACTACGAATAGATTCTTCATGAGATTTCCACTTTTAATTATTTACTACGCATTTATGAGAAGAAATATAGGGACAGATGCACACTGATTACATTTTGGGTGTGAAATTACATGAGTGTGGAAGACAGGTTAATAATTATGTTTTTATATACTTTGGCATGTTTGACTTATTTCCTGACCCTGTCTTATTTTTATAAATAAAAAATTTCTATAAAACAATCAAAAAAACAGTGTATACATAAATCTGTGGTTCTTTATATATTTACATGACAAAATAAAACAATACTTGTCTATTGTTTATGTAAGTTTACAAAGATAGTACTTTTTTATATCTTTCCCAATGTATTAGCTACAAAGTTTTGTTGACATCTGGTATTATGGACTTCCATTTGTAAACATATAAAGTTATTTGTATGCCATATATATGTATGCATAACTGCTTTCAATATTCTCTGAGAGACTTTTTATACTATGTCTTCATTTTTATAAATCTCAATTGACTGGAATACCTAATGAAGGAAAGTTTTTTTTATGAAGTTTATGTGGATGATATATTTTCTGAGAATTTGCATATGTAAAGACTATCTTTTGATTACCTTCACACATGAATAACAAAGCAAGTTGTGTTTTGAATTCATATATCATAAACCTTTCGTCTCAAAATAATATAGCAATTTCTCTTTTGTCCCTTGACATTTTATGTAACAGAGAATAAACTTAACACATTTTTCTTTCTTTCCATATAGATTGATTGGCTCTCTTGGAAAATCTGGATCTTTCGGTATTCTGTAAATGTATTCATTTTACCCAGATGAATTGGAGTATTTTCTCTTGATATTGATCTTGTTTAATTTTAAATAAGTCAATTATTTAGCAAATTAAGTCTCTCTTCATCACATTTTATTTTTCTGTTTGTTCAATATCTTTTTCAGTAACATCAAGCATTTTGCTCTCAATCTTAACACATATCAATTTCGCCTTTATGATTTTATCTCTAAGCTTTTCTTCTCTGAGAGATGTCATCTTCTCTGTTTTAATGTTTGTTATATATATTGTACACTCTACCATATAGTATGTATAGATTTTATGTATTATGTACTATGCCATTTTTGTAATCTGTATAGTTTCTTTATTTTTAAGAAATAAAGCTTTCCTTTTAATGTCTATCTTTCTCCTTCATGTCTCTTTTTGTCTTCTGAATGCTGAATTATTATTATATTTTTCAGTATTTTATAAAATCTACAATTTCTTTATTATTCTTAAAATCACAGAACCAGTGTTAATGTTTTTTTAACATTAAGTGTTTTCTTTAATGATGCAACTCTTGTCCCCCCTATAAAGTTATTTCCTACTTTCTAGTCCTTGTAGAAAATTTCCTATATTTCAATCTTTTTGTCAATTTCTTCATCTTCTATTTTAACGTATTCTTCCTTCCTCTTCTCTGCCTTCTTCTTTTTCCCTCTTCTTTTTTCCTGTTTCTTTCTTTGGCATATATTTCTCTTTATTATGCAATTTTCCTTACAACAGAAGCAAAATGACAAGAGAAAGGGGCAATTAATATTGAACCCTTGCTTTCACAATCCATTGGGATTTTTTTCTCATGAAAATAAACTGCCAAAGTAGTTTGAAAGGAAATTACCTAACATCAAATTATTTAACATGAGCAATCAACATTTTTCCTGAATTAAGTATGCACGAGTGTGTATTTGTGTGTGTATGTTACTGATAATCTTGTTAAATGACGTAAAATTTGTATTGGTTGATAACAGATGAAAAGTAGGATCACCAGATTCTATAGTGTGACTATTTTAGTAATTGGAGCTTTAAAATATGACTTTAAAAATAGCTTACATATGACTGCAATCCTTCCTATTCTCTATAGATTCATATCAGTACCATCTAATGTCAACTGATATTGTCACAGGCTTCTACTTGTTAAGAAATGATTAAAAATGACAATTTAGATGATACTAATGAAATGCAACACTTCTTGAAATGGACAGTCTCCTTCTGGAGAATTGCAAAATGAGGCAGAAGGCAAGAAGCATTTACATGATAAAGAATAAAAAACAAGAAAGAGAAAAACAGAAAATATCTAGTTGACTGGGGCCACACAGACAACCTTGTTAGGGGTGAGAAGGCTGAGAGTTGGCTTGGCATTTGGGGATTGGCTGATGAGATATACTGCATTTCTGGTCAAGTGGACCCTTTACAGAGACACAAGAGTTACCAAAGTTCGGTTTGCTGATGTGGCAACCCGGGCAGGAGTGGCTCCATCTTGAGCCTAGAAATTTATTTCAACATATGGATATAGCTAAAGGCACTATAAATATATTTCTAACTATGCCAAACATTAACCTCCTAAATTACTTTAAAGTCTTAATCTTAGTATCATTTAGAGTTTACTCAGGAAAACAGAGCCATTATAAATGTAATGGGAATAACGGGATATGGAATTAGACCTTATTATCTGAAGCCCTGGCAATCACACTGGCCTCAGATATAGGACCATGAAAGGAATGCTCATGGAGAAGTCTGTGGGAAGCTGTCCCCTCTGTATGGAACTGCTTCAGTGAATTTGCAAAGAAGCGTCTGGTGTGAGCCTGGGGCTGCTGTGTGTCAGTAATGCCATAAGTAAGAAAATACACTGAGTTTGGAGTGAAGGACACTCACCAGGTGCTTTTTATTTTGCAGCTTTAGAAAATTTTTAAAACAGTTTGATAAACAATTTAGAAATTTATTGGTATTTCTTTTAGCTTTCAAGGCTATTTAAGCTACAGCTTGTCTCAATTACCAGCTCATTGTGCAAGAAAATAATTTTACCATTAAAATTCTGACACTGGTTAATATATAAATAACTGAATAATTCCATCTTGTGAATGATTATTTACTAGGTAACTTTATTTTAAATGATACACATTCTTTGGAGTAGAAATAAAATTGCTAAGCAAAGAAACAAAATGTATTCATGAAATAGGACATGGAATTCTTCTCATCAGTAAAACACTGGGAACCAAGTGCTAATAATAATTAGACAGCTTATAAATGTTCTTATGAATAAAATGTAAGATAAAACATTGCATATGCCTCACTTACATATTATATGAATAAATATCATTGAAAGAGTGGAAATGGAAACCTGCCCAAATTTTATGAAGCCAGTGTTTCCTTGTTTCACAGGAGATTGCTGTAAAGGTCTTTACTGTAGGAAATTTGTTTCTATGGCCTTGGATAGCAGAAAAGTGCTAAATGCATCCCTTGGGACTTCAGGTGTGTCAGGAAGATTCTGCCTTGGCTCCTTCTTACCCTCCAAAATGAACTATTTCCCATCATCTGATTATACATTATAAATTCTATAAATCCATTTTATTTATTTAAGAGTTTTTATTTTTATTTTATTTTATTTTTTTCAGGGAAGGATTCACCCTGAGCTAACATCTGTTGCTGGTCTTCCTCTTTTGATTTTCTTCTCCCCAAAGCCACAGTAAATGCTTGTGTATCCTAGTTGTAAGTCCTTCTAGTTCGTCTATGTGAGCTGCCACCACAGCACGGCTCCTGACACACAGGTGATGTGGGTCCACAACTGGGAAACGAACCTGGGCCACTGAGGAGGAGATGGTGGAACTTTAACCATAAGACCATCGAGGCTGGCCCTGACTTAAGGTTTTGACTTGCTAAAAGATGCTTCTCTCTTGACTTCCTTCTAAAATTTAAGCCATTATGAGATATTCACCTATTTGTACATGTGTAAATAAGCTTCAAAATCCATTCCAAGAGTCAGTTTTTAAAGAAGTAGGTAAAACAAGGGTAAAACTGAGAGACTGGGCATCAGATACACACATGCCTGAATTTATCTTGCATCAGTGACTTGATAAAAGTCATAGGCTGGTAAATAATAATGAACGTTTCTATGTAAAAGAATATGGTTTATTATTATTTGTCTTTTAGGATAATTCAGACTCAACTACAAAATGACAAGAATTTACCCTTGAGCCAGTAACTTCACTTCCAGGAATTTAGTTTATGAATATGCTCAGATATGTGGGAAATGACTATTCCTAATGTCATTTATTGTGGCATCATTTGTAATGGCTAGAATTGGAAGCAGACTAAATCCACATTTAGGGATCTGGTCAAACAGATTGGCTACTCACTCACACAGATAATGTATATTTAAGGAAAAACAATGAGGCACTCTCTGGCTACTGGTATGGAATAATCTCCCAGGAATATTAAGCTAAAAACCAAGGTGCAAAACAATGTGAATGATACTGTTTTCTTAAAAAGAGGAGAAAAATATGTATGTTATTTCTATTTTTGCATGAAATATCTCTGGAAGTTTACTTTTAAAAAAACGATAATTTGGATGCTGCAAAAAGGAAGGAAACTGGAGAAACTGGGTGGTTTGGGGACCCGATTTAAGCAGGGGAATATTAACTGTATACTCTTTCTAGAATGGATTTCGAAACAGGTGAAAGAAAAATTATACAAACTTATGAACAAAAAACAGATGGAAAACAAAAAATAATTACGTAAACTTTTTATCCTTTCTTTTTTAAGCATAGGCTGTTTTTCAGCAGAGAGGTGCTTGAAAGTGCCATCTGATAGCAAATTTATGGTAAAATTTTCATGCAAGTTAAACGAGTACAGTACAGAGTAAATACTAAAAAGATCATGCATTTGAGGTCTAGACAGAAAAAGCTGTCTGTACCATTTGAGTGAGGAAAGGTAGGTAAATTCCCAAATTACAGGATAAAAGACATAATATTAAAAAATTAAAACAAAAAATGTAACAGCAGGTTTCTGGATCTGTATTTTTCCTACACTTTTCCAAATACAGATCTGGGGCCTTCGAGTCTATTTTTCTTTACCTTCCAATTTTAAAGTATTGAACTTCGAGTGAAGATTGCCTCATCTTCATTATATGATTATTCTGACAAAATAGAGAGAGATCTATCATACTGCAATTGGGTAAAGTTTCACTTTGCGTAAGTACTTAAATATTGCTTTTCCTACCTAATAGAGCACGAATATTTAAAATAATGAGTCTAAAAATAAAAAGCAATTTAAAAGTTGTCTTCTTTTTAAATAGAAGCTGGCAAAGTTTATCAAAGTATATTTTCAGTGTCCTCTGACTATATTTTGATACTCATTCGTTTCTATCGTCTGGAAGCTGAGGGTACCAAAAAAAGAAAAGGACGAGATAAAAATTCTGAAATATTTTTCAAATGAAGGAAGAATATGTTCCTCTTCCTTTTGTAAATTACTTCTCTTATTATGCTAAGTATATTAAACAAGCATAGTTTTATCATGAATATATCTTTATTTTTTCTGATTAGAAATATAATATATGCTTAAAATCAGACAATAAAAATATACAAAAAATAGGGGCAGCCTGGTGGCGCAGCGGTTAAGTTCGGACATTCTGCTTCTCCGTGGCCCGGGTTCGCTGGTTTGGATCCCGGGTGCAGACATGGCACCACTTGGCACACCATGCTGTGGTAGGCGTCCCACCTATAAAATAGAGGAAGATGGGCACGATATTAGCTCAGGACCAGGCTTCCTCACCAAAAAAGAGGAGAACTGGCAGTAGTTAGCTCAGGGCTAATCTTCCTCAAAAAAAAAAAAAAATATATATATATATATATATATAAATAAAGTAAAATATGCACCATCGGTATTCATCTAAAAGTAAATATTGCTAAGATTTTGGTATATATACTTTGTACACTTACACTCTTTATTAATAAATAAAAATACAGATTTATTAGTTTTAAAGAAATGTAGGCTCTGACCATACATTTTGTTTGTATCTTTTGTTTTAAAAACACACCATGGCCAAATGTTCACAAGTATAAGATATGCATTCATCACATATGCATATCTAATGTGCACACATATGTGTATGTGCCCTCATATTTTCCTTATATATGTTTATCACATTAACAAACATTTTTGAACAAGTGTAATTTTTTTCAGTCTTTTCACTCTTATATGCAATGCAGTGAGTAACTTTAGACTACATGCATTTGCACTATTATTTGATTTATGGCTCAGGAGATGAAATTATCAGTGGAAATAGTATTTATGCCTTATTTAACTTCAATAGATATTACCACATGCCTCTCCAGAAAACTGACCTAACTTTACACTCACGCCCTGCCCAATATTGGGTTGTTTCAGTCTGTTCAGGCTCCTGTAATAGAATTCCATAGACTGAGTGCCTGTAAACAACAGAATTTGTTTATCACAGTTCTGGAGGCTGGGGAGTACAAGATCAAGGTGCTGGCAGATGGCGTGTTTAGCAAGGAACCCTTCCTTGTTCAAAGGTCTGTCTGTTGCTGTAACCTCACGTGGCAGAGGGAAGAGAGCACTCTATGGGGTCTTTTTTATACAGGCACTAATCCCATTCACGAGGGCTCCACCTTCATGACTAATCACCTCCCAAAGGCCCTATCTCCGAATACGCTCACATTGGGCGTTAGATTCATCATATAAATTTTGAGGGGACGCATTCAGTCTATCATAATAGGGATTGCATTGAATCTCTACATAGCTTTGAGTATCTGGACTTTTTAATATTATTGTCTTCTAATCCATTAAAATGGAATATCTTTCCATTTATCTGTGCCTTCCTTAATTTCTTTCATGATGTTTTGTAGTTTTCAGTGTACAAATCTTTTTATTCTCTTAGGAATAAACCTGAATTATTCCTAAGTAGTGTATCATTTTAGATGCTATTGGAAATGGTAGTGTTTTCTTAATTTCCTTTTTGGATAGTTCGTTGTTAGTGTAGAGAAATGCAACTGATTTGAGTATGTTGATTTTGAATCCTGCGACTGCACTGATTTTGTTTATCTGTTTTAAAAGTTTGATTGTAGAGTCTAGAATTTTCTACATATACAATCATTTCAGCTGCAAACAGAGAGAATTTTATTTTGGATGCCTTTTATTTCTTTTTCTTGCCTAATTTCTCTGGCTAGGACTTCCAGTGCTATGTTGAGAGTGGGCATCTTCGCCTTGTTTCTGATCTTAGTGGAAAATCTTTCAGTTTTTCACTCTTGAGAATGATGTTAACTTGTGAATTTTCATAAATGGCCTATATTATGTTGAGGTAAATCCCTTCTGTATCTAGTTTGTGTATAGCTTTTATCATGAAACCGTGATAAATTTCATCAATTGCTTTTTCTGCACCTATTGAGATGATCATGTGATTTAATTCTTCATTCTATTAATGTGGTGTATCACATTAACTCATTTGCATATGTTGAACCATTCTTACATCCCAGGGATAAATCTCACTTGGTAATGATGTATGATCCTTTAAATGTGTTGTTGAATTTGGTTTCTTAGTAGTTTGTTGAGGATTTCTGTGTCTATGTTCATCAGGGATATGGGCCTGTAGTTTTCATTTCTTGTAGTGCGTTTGTCTGACTTTGGTATCAGGGTAATTCTAGCCTCATAAAATGAGTTTGGAAGTGGTTTCTTTCTCTTCAACTTTTTTGGAAAAATGTGAGAAAAACTGGTGATGATTGTTTTTTAATTGTTAGGTAGAGTTTATCAATGAAACCATCCAGTTCTGAGCTTTTCTTCACTGGGAGGTTTTGGAGCGCTGATTCAATCTCTTTCTTCATTCTGCATTTGTTCATATTTCATACTTGGTAGCTTGTGTGTCTCTAGCAATTTATCCATTTCTCCTACATTATCTAATTTGACGTTGTATAATTGTTCACAGGAATCTCTTATGATTCTTACCATTTCTGTGGCATCTATTATAATGTCTCCTTTTTCATGTATGATTTTATTTATTTGAGTCTTTTCTCTTTTTTCTTAGTCTACCTAAAGGTTTGTCAATTTATCTTTATCTTTTCAAAAAACTAATCATAGTTTCATTGATTTTTTTGCTTTTCTTTATTTATTTCTATTCTAATCTTTATTATTTCATTCCTTCTGCTACCTTTAGGTTTGGGTTGTTCTTCTTCTGGTTCCTTGAGGTGTAAAGTTAGGTTGTTTAATTGATATCTTTCTTCATTTTTAATGTAGGTGTTTATCACTATAAACTTCCCTCTTTGTAAAGCTTTTGCTGCAATCCATAAATTTTGATATGTGTGTTTTTATTTTTGTTTGTCTTGAGGTATGTTCTAATTTCCCTTTTGAATTATTCTTTGACTTACAGGTTGTTCACGAGTCTTTTGTTTAATTTCCACATTTTTGTGAATTTTCCAGTCTTCCTTCTGTTATTGATTTCCAGTTTAATTTCATTGTGATAGAAAAAGATACTTGGTATGAATTCAGTTTTCTTAAATTTGTTAAGGCTTACGACCTATTATGTGATCTGTCCTGGAGAACGTTCTATGTGTACTTGAAAAGAATGTGCATTCCACTACTGTTGTGTGGAAGGTTTTGTCTTTTGATTGAGGAGTTTAACTCTTCTACATTTAAAATAATTAGTGACAGGAAAGGACTTACATTGCCATTTTTTAATTGTTTTCTGTCTGTCTTGTAGATCTTTGTCCCTCTTTTCCTTTCTGGCTATCTTCTTTTAAGTTTTCTTGATTTTTTGCAGTGAAATGCTTTGATTTCTTTCTTTTTTGTTTTGTACATCTTCTATAGGTATTTTCTTTGTGGTTATCATGAGGCTTACATAAAGTCTTATAGTAGTCTATTTCAGGCAGATATCAACTTAACTTCAATCACATACAAAAACTGTACACATTCTTTTATGGGTAGGCTGTCTATTTTGGGTGTTTGTTGTCCAATTTTCTAGACTCTTCTCAGAAACAGCTTTTGTAGTACATAATGCAGCATCAAGTCATAACTATCTACCTCCAACGCAAGTGATGGGCCAGTGGACATTTCTATTTCTCTGGTTGGCTCTAGTGCAAAAACTAGTGCTCTGCAGACTCAGTAGAGAGGAACCAAGCCAACTGTTCTGCTCGCTCACAGATCTTTGGAAAGTAGAAGACTTCTCAATACCAGCTACCTGGGCTTTACAACCGTTCTCTGTGTGGTCCACACATCTCCTGCCAAGCCCTCCTCTCTTACTGCAGAGATTGTCCTCTCCAGGCATCAGCCTCTGAACTGCCAAATAATGTCTAAGGTAAAAATAAGTGTTATTTTCTATCATCCATCACATTCTAGATCTAGCCAAATTTATAGCCTTCCTCACAACCTACCTACCTTTACCTTCAACATTACTTTTGTTGTTAGGATTTAGTAGCTGGTTGTAATGAATATGAGCGAGGTTTGTAGGGACATCAGTTTAGGACTCCATATTTTCCAAATCCTCATGTAGATTTTAACAAATAACTGAATAATCTGTACATAATATTACATTTACTTACTTTTCAGAATAAAATTGATTTTTTATTAATTAAAAAAGAGGCTGTGTAAAAAGATATACAGATATCAAATAAGGATATGAAGAGATGCTCAACATCATGTGTCATTAAGAACTATGAATTAAAACAACGAGATACAATTGCACACCTGTTAGAATGGCTAAAGTCCAAAACCCTGACAATTTCAAATGCAGACAGGGATGGAGAGCAACAGGAGCCCCCATCATTGCTGATGGGAATGCAAAGTGGTACAGCTAAATTTCAAGGCAGTTTAACAGACTTTTACAAAGCAAAACATAATCTTACCATATAATCCAGCAATCATGCTCCTTGGTATTTTCCCAAATAAGCTGAAAACTTATGGCGATACAAAAGCCTGCACATTAATATTTATGATATATTTATTCATAATTGCCAAATCATGAAAGCAACAAAGATGTCTTTCAGTAGATGAACTGATAAATTGGGATGCATCTACACAATGGAATATTATTGAACCACAAAAATAAATAAGCTGTCAAGCCATGAAAAGACAAAGGAGGAACCTTAAATGCATCCTTCTAAGAGAAAGAAGGCTGTCTGAAAAGGCTGTAATACTGTATAATTCTAACTATGTGACATTCTGGAAAAAGCAAATACACAGAGACAGAAAAAAAGTGGTTGGTAGGTTTTTGGTAATTAAGAGGAAGGGATGAGTAAGTGGACCAGATGGGATTTTTAGGACAGTGAAACTATTCTGTATGATACTGTAATGGTGAATATGTGACGTTATACATTTGTCAAAACCTGCAGAACTATAAAACAGGAAGAGTGAACTGCAATGTAAACTATGGGCTTTAGTTAATAGTAACAATGAATATTTGTTTATCAATTGTAACAAATGCACCACATTAACATAAGATGTTAACAATAGGAAAAACTATAGAGGAGGAGCGAGTGGAAAAGGATATATGGGAACTCTTTGAACTTTCTGCTCAATTTTTCTGTAAAACAAAAACCGTTCTGAAAAATAAAGTTAATTTAAAGAAGAGGAAGAAGTGGGAGGAGGAGAAGGAAGAGAGGAGAGAAAAGAAGAAAAAGGAGACGGAGTTGTGGTAGGTGAAATAATGACACCCCTCTCCTGCAAAAATGTTTAACTCTAATCGCTGGAACCTGTGAATATGTTATCTTACATGGCAAGAGAAGCTCTACAGATGTGATTAAGGTCAGGGATCTTGAGATGGGATTATCCAGATGATTCCAATCTAATCACATAAACTCTTAAAAACTGGAGAATATTCCCCAGCTTGAGTAAGAGTGATACCACACAATAAGAGGCAGGAGAGATACAAGTATCAGAGGGACCCAACCTGCTGTTCTTGGCTTTGAATACAGAGGAAGGCAGCCACGAGCCAAGGTATGTGAGCAGTCTCTGGCAACTGGGAGGAGCAGCAGCTGACAATCACTAGGAACTGAATTCTTCTAAAAACCTGAATGAGCAAGGAAACAGATTCTCCTCTAGTGCCTCCAGAAGGAATGCAACACTACTGATACTTTGATTTTAGCCCACTGAGTCCAGTGTTGAAATTCTGACCTATAAACTGCGATATCATAAATATGTGGTGTTTTAAGCGGCTAAATATGTGGTAATTTGTTATGGCAGCAATACACAATACAGAGGCTAACTGGATTTGTTGAAAGTTTCTCAAAAAATCCCAAACAGAATGAACTCTATCAATTGGAATGGATGTGCATCCAATTTCAAAGCCTCTGAATGATACATGGTTCTTGATCTTTTGCTCACAGCACATTTTCCTTGCATTTTATGTATTTTCTTAATGATGTATACCTAAGATTAAAAAAAGTCTCCCTAAATCTAATACCTTTTATTTAATTTTAAATACAGGAACATATTTTTTAATAAAAATAATACTTTTATTTCAAGGGTAGTTATATATCTAAATAAATATAGAGAGAAATAGGTTGGAAGAAAAAGCTTCAATGTACTTGATAGGCATTTCAGAGAAAAAAGATATGAAATTGGGAATGGAAGAGGAAAGGAAAACATAGTAATATAAAACAAATTCAGAACATAAGAATATAAAACAAAACTCTTGCATAGGTTGATGCTCAATTCAGTTCTATGCAACTAAAGACCTCAAGAGTGAAATAAGAAAATAAAAACGAAATTACCTTAAAGTTGAATTTTTAGATGGAGTACCAACTTGAATGCTGAAGTTACATAATCACAAAGTGTAATTCTAAATTTAATTTATATATATTCATTTATGGAGATTTTAAGGCATTAAACAAAGAAATATCCCTTTAGGATAAAATATATTCATCTTCTTTAAAAAATTGATTAATATATAAATTAAATTTATAATGGTTTATTCCAGATGGCTTATCCTGGGGTTAAGTATATTACCATGTTAACTATAATATGTGCAGTTAAAACTCTCAGCTCAGATACTCGGATCTGCCTCTTGACTGAGACATTAGCTTGGTCAAAACTTTGAATGTTTCTTAGCCTTAGTTTAAGTATTATCAGTCACTAACAGCAATGTATACGAAAGTGCATTATAGACTAGAATCGTGAGCACTTGGTAAATATAATTCTTCGTATCGGGTGACACGTTAACTGTGCCATTACTGGAAATGAAAATAGTTACTTTATGTTTTTCCTCTCATTCTGCTATTGAACTAATGAATATCTCCCTGTGGTGATTAATTTCCAGCTGATCTGGGACACATCTCATACTTATACTTAATGCATGCTAATTTAGAGGGAAAGTTTTTACTTCAAATTATCTATTAGGTCGCTTCTTATAAGGATAAACAGGCACTGAATATGGGAATTTCCTTATGCCGCCACTCCCAGGCCATCTTGCTGCTCTTCATGTAAGCACAGCTATGCACTGTTACCACAGTCTAAAATTATCTTATTTATTTATAAATTTTGCTTTCTAAGTTGACTTTTTCCCCATGAAAGTGTAAGCCCAACAAGGACAGAGATATTTTTAGTTATATATATATCAATTAAAAAATGCATGTAGAATGCATGCCACATATTAGGAAAATGATTGATATATATTGAATTAAGTTATTCCATGAGGTTGCAGAGGCCAAAAATATAATTTGAATATATATTTGTCAGAGTTTGTTAGAAAATCTGGTATCTAGGCTGAATTGTGTCTTTTAGTAGTGTTTTCAGCTACAGTGAAGCCAGTGTACATTCCCCCATCCTCTGTATTGATATAGTTATTGAAAGTGGTATTGAACCACAGCACCCTTTCCAGCCTTCAAATGCAGAATCTTTGAGATAAGTGACATTTGCATCCAGGTGTGGATTTCCCATCCATAAAGTATTATAAAAGTAAATACCATATTTGCTATCACACGGCAATGGGGCTTTGAGTCTAGAATGTTTCCTCCAACTCTTCTTCATCTAATCAATTGAATCTCAAGAATTCTATTTTAGTCACTTGCATTGAATAATATTAAAAAGACTTCCTATTTTTGAGTACTTATTTTGTACCAGCCACATTTCACATTCACTATTACATTTCATTTTATTTAATTATCAAAACAACCCTATGCTGTAATCTCATATTATTCATCTATCTATCTATCTATCTATCATCTATCAACCTATCTATCTATAACTCTTTTAAAGCTTTTACTTGGACTATTTTTTAATTTACCCTGGTTTGATATTTACTTTGCTCTTTCATTTCTTACCTCTTTCCAGAGAAAAGGAGTCTTAAAGTGATGACATTTCAGTCATGATAGATATGATTCTTTCCCTCTGTTAAATATTTTATGTCCTGATGAATCACTATCTGCACTTATGGGGAGTATTCTGTAAATGCACTGTCCAAAATGGTAGCCCCTTTTAGCTACATGTGTCTACTGAGCACTTGAAATACAGCCAGTGAACCTGAGAAAGTAAAATTTTAATGTAACTTTACTTATTATAAATGTAAGTTTAAATAACCACACTTGCCTAGACAATACCATATTGAGTAGTGCCTTTTTGATGTATACTTATTTTCTCTCCTTTCTACCGAATAAGTCTTTATCCCATATTTAATTTACCTCTATTTCTTTTCTTTCTTAGAAGGAACACTGATTGTATTTTTTCTTTTCCAGAAGGACTTCCTAACAGTCTTACTAAAATTGTGGACATATTTGGAAATATGGAAACTAGTATGGAAGTTTTTTAAAACAATTGTTCAAAAAAGTCTAAAGAATGTTTTACATTTTTTTATCAACTAATGTAAAGTAATTCACACATTTTTGGTTAAGATGAAGTAGGAGATGTTACTAGAATATGACTGACCTTTTAACATCTGTTGTAAATATCTTTTTGAAGCCCCCTTTACATTTTGTTGAAACTGTGTATGCGGTTGAGAGTGGAGTCCTAACTATTGCAAGGAGAAACATCAATGCAGAAAGGCAGAAAATAGAACTGGCTTCTGAAGCATGGACACCTTGATTTGAAGCCAGCTCCATTGCTTGCTAATTATATAGCTCTGAACCATATTGTTTCAGATATGCAAACTGGTCTTAGCACATACCTACTTCATAGAAAGTTAGATGATATGTTATGAATATATCATATTAAATTATAAAAATTTATCCATTTTTTCTCACTCTTGATTCCAAGACATTCTGCATTTTCCAAAAGAGGTATAGAGTGACAAAATAAGTAGTCAGAAATAGCATTGCTAAATATGCAGTAGAACTAGATTTAAAACCTGGGCAAATTGTCTCCAGAACTCATCCTCGGCCACCGGGCATTGGCCACCCTGCTGCAGTGGTGACATTAAATGAACGATTGCACACCATGACTTTGAATGGGCACATCTCTGTGCTGAAATAACATAGAGACTGCTATTTAAAAACTAAAATAATGTATACTTTTTAAAGATTTTATTTGTTTTTCCTTTTCCTCCCCAAATCCCCCCAGTACATAGTTGTGTATTTTCAGTTGTGGGTCCTTCCAGTTGTGGCTTGTGGGATGCTGCCTTAGCATGGCTTGATGAGTGGTGCCATGTCCGTGCCCAGGATTTGAACCGGTGAAATACTGGGCCATCACAGAGGAGCACACGATATTAACCACTTGTAACAGGGTCAGCCCCTAAAATAATGTATTTTAAAAAAACTCATTAAATGGATAAATTTCTCTTCATGGAAAGCTAATATCACTATGTGGTGAGGAAAAATAGGATTTCTCAAATACTCTTGGTAGAAGTATGAATTGTTACAATATTTTTGAAAGCCATTTGATAATAAGCATTAAAATCTTAAAAATATCGATACTTTTGGGGGCTGGCCCCTTGGCCGAGCAGTTAAGTTCGCGCGCTCCGCTGCAGGTGGCCCAGTGTTTCGTTGGTTCGAATCCTGGGCGCGGACATGACACTGCTCATCAAACCACGCTGAGGCAGCGTCCCACATGCCACAACTAGAAGGACCCACAACAAAGAATATACAACTATGTACCGGGGGGCTTTGGGGAGGAAAAGGAAAAAATAAAATCTTTAAAAAAAAAAAAAAATATCGATACTTTTGGGAGCCAGCCCCTGGCCGAGTGGTTAAGTTCACGCACTCCGCTTCAGTGGCCCAGGGTTTTGTTGCTTTAGTTCCTGGGGGCTGACGGCACAGCTCCTCAGGCCATGTTGAGGTGGCATCCCACGTGCCACAACTAGAAGGACCCACAACAAAAATATACAGCCACGTACTGGGGGAGATTTGAGGAGAAATAGCAGAAAAAAAAAAAGAGAGAAAGAAGATTGGCAAGAGTTGTTAGCTCTGGTGACAATCTTAAACAAAAAAAAATATTCATGTAATAATTAAGCACATATGGGAAACTTCTGCTTTAATGGTGCCCAGTAAACACTGTTTATAATAGCAAACCTTCACGGAATCTAAATATCCAATAACAAAAAACGAAAGTAATTCTTTTTAATATTTGTGAAACAGAATATTACATAGCCATGAAAATGATACTGTAGACATATATTATTTTGGCATCTAATGTGTTTATATATTTAGTATAAATATATGTTGCAAATCTGTAAATATATACATATTTATATATTTATGTGTATATAAAAAGTTACCAGCACATTACATTACTGCATTACTGACTTTTTAAAATACATTTTAAATCTCCTTTTATCATATAAGAATGATCTGGAATGTACTACATCAAAATGTTCCTTGTGGATGACAATGTATTTAAAAAATTTTAATTTCTTTGTTCTATTTTATTTTTATTAATGAAGTAGTATTCAAGAAAATATGTATAAAAAGGCAAAATTGAGTTGATTTTGGTATTTTTGAATAAAACATTCACCTGCCTTTTCAGGAGGCTTGACCATGATACCTCCTAATAGCCGTTGGCACTGGTTTGAATTGCAGGATGGTTATCTTAGACCATGTAAAAGCAAAAACAAAAAAGTAACAACAATAATAAAATCTGTTTGGGAAGAATCCAAAACTCAAATCTCCATAGGAGTCTTGTGGTTATTTAAATAGGTAAAATAAGCTGGGTTGAAGTCCATGTGCATTTGCTATGTGGCTAGACTCTATGGCGGGCACTGCCAACTGAGGCAAGCAGTTGCTTCTCAACCACAGCTAAGTGTTGTCAGGTTAAAATTAGAGTTCATTGCCACCAGCACTTGCAATTTTTCAAGGGAAGTTATATTTTTGTACATTTATGTGAGATGTCTCAACTTTTAAATGTTAGTTGTAACTTCTTTTAAACACTATAAAACCAAACTAAACATATCTGTAGAACAGACATGTTTTTTATACTGGCAGTTGCATTTCTTTTATTAAGAATTGAGGCCAAAAAGTTAAGCCATAAAGTGGCAGTAAACGAGGAAATGCGTCTTGAGGCCATTGAGGAGCATGTGGCATTGGACTGGCTGTGCAGCGATTCAGCTTTATTGTTATTCTATTCATGTTTATTGTATAATGTGACTGGAAAATAACATTTGCTTCAAAGAAGATTCTAGATTGGTGTTTATTTACAAATATTCAAAATATCAAATGTAACTCATTGTAGACAATTTACAGATGGAAGAGCTGAGTATGTGAAATTGTAGAAATAAATTGTAGTTACAACTAGAGCAAAATGGTACAGGAAAAAATATAATAACCATATTGTTTAACGGAAACATACTCAAAAGTAGCAGACTTTCTATTTCATTCCTGTAAAACTTAATTTGTAGTACAGTATTCAATTGTATCTTATTACCGCTTTTTTATATTTTTGTACATATTTGAAGGAGAACAGCATTCTATAGAATAGTGTTCAGGAGATAAGTCATTTACTTCTAAAAAAAGAGTTAAAAAAATCAAACCTTCTAAATGTGATTTCTGAAAGAAAAAAATGTCATAGAAATATACGATTGTTAAAATGCTCAGTATAATTAAGGGATCACTGAGTGCTTAATAACGGCTAATTAAACAAATATAAAGAAATAAAAATTCTTTAGGGGAAATCATCTTGTTTAGGTAAAAAGTGCACTAATTGATCTAAATTATATCTCTCACTTTGATATTTGTGCGTCTCCAATAAATGGATCTTTTGACCCATTTACAATTTGTATAAATGGAGAGAGACAAAAGCAGTGTAGGGAGGGAGTAAAGGAACCCTGGGCAGGTTTACGCTAGCAAACATTGTAACAATCACAAGTTGAGTGCCTCCCTCCCTTCACACAGTGCCAGATGCCGCTTTGTCTGAAGCCACAAACGACAGCGGATCCCTAAGGCGCTATAAACAAAATCAAACCTGGCAGTGTTATCACAGTTATAGAAACACCTATGCTAAATGGCTCTGTGTCGTGAAAGCTGGGAAAAGTCTGTGGGCAGAACCTTCACTATTTTCAATTTTTTTAAACAACTGATTAAATTGCCCATAAGAGAATGAGCCATAGTAACTTAAAAAGAGGAACCAGCCTCAAAACCCTGGAGTACACAATGAGCACATTCTGCACATGTTCTGTTTATTCCACTCCCTTGATTGAAGAGGCGTGATCAAAACCCAGCTTTTAAAAGCATATGTATACATATACTATATATACATAGATATATGTAAATACATACATACATAATATATACATAGAGGTATATATATTCAAGTGAAATATGAAATTTATAGTTGATTCATTCTAAAAAATAATCTATTCTTCCCCTAGAAGAACTTATATTTGACATTGAAGAACTATTATTCCATTGTTCCTTCTCATACTTCATTTCTGTCTTTTGAGTATTTTGTCTAAATTGAGTAGCTGAATATATTGTTTGTATTTAGTATTGATTTTGTGTATTTTTCACGGTTTTGAGTAAGGTAGACATAATGCATTCTTTTCCAAGTTAATAGTAAAAGTTTGATCACAGGCAGTTATTGCATAACAGGCTTCTTTGAAAGACTCAGTTAATGCATACGTAAGATACACAGATTATCATATAAGATTAAGGAAGAATATTCAATAAAATGCTGGCATGACTGTCCCCAACTTAGGGGACAGATGCCTGATATCGGAAGATACTTCAAACTCAAGTTGACTACATTTCTCTTTCATTTTACTTTTTCCTTCAATGGACCACTAGCGTTGCCTTTCGCCTAGCAAGGCTTTTACTGCCTTGTGATTAAGGTATAATTAGGTAACTAAGTTTAGGCTGTTTATCTTTCCCCTAGCTTTATGGAGAAAGTACATGATTGGTTTGTTTGACATTTAGATGATATCATATGATGTGAGATATAGAGGAATTCATGAATGAATCTAACAGATAACATTTGAAACAAGATTCTGGCACTGCCTGGCTCCATCCATCTGTGGATTTTGGCACTGGCAAATGATTGCTGCTATATATCCAAAGATGCAAATTGCTCACTAGAGTAATCATGACCTTTAAGGAAAATATCTCTGAAATCTTTGTCAACTTCATGCACTGCTCACTGCTTCTGTTCTTCTTGTAGTAGCTAGTGTTGATGCCCCAGCCAGATTTTCTTCACCAGGCTAGTACTTCCACCACTACCTGCTGTAGGTGTTGAGGGCTAATGGCTCATACTTGCATCCATTACTAAGGATTGCCCTTAGCTGACAAGAATCTTGACAGGCAGCTTTTGGAAGGCTCTACTCTCTCACACTCTTAGGCATGTTATCTAGTCAATGACTGAGCTCAGTCCCCTTGTATGGGTGGGTTTATGCTCCAGAGCTACTCATGGGATTGGATGACGCTGGTCTACACGTGAACTCATCTCTTAGCTTAGCCTCTTGCCCTTCCCTCCTTCTGCTCCTCTCACTTTTTCCTTTGCACTTTGTTTGTTTCCACTGCAATCCAACACCAAGGCTTCTTGATTCAATCTTCTGAACTTATCCAGTATCCATCCCCTTCCGTGCTTATCTACTGTTACTATTTTAATATCCAAACAGTCTCATCATCTCTTGCTTTCACCACAATAACTGTGGCTTTCTTCTTGTCCTTGAACATGACAAGCTTATTCCTTCATTGCGACATCGGTAATCACAGTTGTCTTTGCCTGGCAGTGTCTACCCCCAGATCTTTACATCGTGGTTCCTTCTCATCCTTTGGGTTTCTGCTTCATTATTGCCTTCTCAGAGAGGATCTGCGTGACCACTCTGTGTAAAGTAGTTTTTTCCTGGCCTAAGACCTGGATTATTTTCTTCCTAACACTTACCACATTAACTTATTTATTCATTAGCTGGCTGGTATTCTCTCACTCCCCAGTTAAGTGCTAAATTATCAGCTCCTCCAAGAGTACCAAATACCTATTAAGAGAGGTCCATTAATATTGTTGATTGCTATCTCTCTCACTTCTTTACAGGTGTCTCCTAAAAAAAGTCTCTCAAAAATCACTTATATAAGTACCTGTATCTCAGACTTTGCTTCTGAGGAACATGACCTTAGACATACCTGTTGATATAGCAAATGCTTATTGAAATGATGGGAGCTCTTAAAGCATGTTGATGAGACAAAATCAGGAAATGGTTATAAGCACAAACAATCATAACCTTAATAGAGTTTAAACAATAC
The DNA here is from genome assembly GCF_021613505.1 of Equus quagga. Lineage (NCBI taxonomy): Eukaryota > Metazoa > Chordata > Mammalia > Perissodactyla > Equidae > Equus > Equus quagga. Next base: position 18,124,912 of record NC_060287.1, on the reverse strand, counting down.
GATTCTTGGTAGGAAAACTGAATTGATTTTCACTGAGGTGGGACATTTGAGTGAAATAATTTTCTTGAGGTTCTTAATGCCAGCCAATCTTGGTTTTCCTGGCAACTCAAGAAAGCAACAACCACTTGGATTTTATGAACTGCAGGATGGAGCAGTTATGGTAAAATAACTTATAAAGACATTGTGAGATGGATGGGATGTGATGTCTATGCTAAATATAAGTTGCATAAAGTTATTATATAAGATTTCTAAAAAGACTACAGTTAAGCATTCATATTCTCAGAACCTTTGCCTATAGCCAATGCCATTCTCTAGAGTCTAGAGTATAAATACGAAATGCGATTTAGGCAAAAGCTGAGAGATTTTGGAAAATTGATGTTTTAATCATCTTTACTTTCATTCTCCCTAAGGATTCTCTTTGGAGAAAAATATTTAAATTTTAACTCCTGCTTTATCTATTCCTTCTTGTTTTTTCTGCCTTTTCTTGTTGTCTTTTAAATAACAACAGGTATCTTTATTTATTGATTCTAATTCTGTCCTCAGTTGGTTACATTATCTCCCATTCTTACTACATGTGACAATTCTGCAGTTTCTATAGGTTAATGTAGGGGATATAAACACCTTTCATCAAACACACAGAAGTCTGCTTCCGAAACTAGAAATAGACTTGTTTCTGAAAGCAGTCTTAGCAGTCTGACAAAGTTTAGCCTGGGAAGAGGATAGCTATAGATTTGGGGAAATTGATGGTGAGCTTTGTGGCATTGAGAAGAGTAAGCAGCCTGGAAAGAGCAGCTGCAGCAAAATTAATTCCAAAGATGCATTCATAGAGAAGTATAAATTCTCTTTTTAATTTTTGTTTAATATTTGGCTATATAATGATAAAAATTTAAATGATGTTAGAAAATAGTTACACATGTTTGTGATGTCAAGAAAAAATTCAGGTTTAGTTTAGAAACACGCAATATAGGTAATTCAGACCAAATTTTCAATCTGTTGAAACCTTTGGTCTAATGACCGTCAGGGAAGAATGAAAGAGATGCAGTTTTAATTGGTGTTTCCTAATGGGGTGATACTTTAAGGCTCATAGTTTTTATATGGTACACGCCATTTTAACTGCTGCTCTATTGTTTTATGTATTCTAATTTAACACTTTACATGTTTCACTTGGATCCTTAAATTGATCTAACCATGAAGGACACAATATTACAAATTGAAGATTGACTAAGAGGAACATATAAGGGAATGAAGGGAGAAGCAGAGAATGTAAGTATATTCAGGAAGGTTAAAGACCAGAATTAACTGAAACCTTCAAGGAAAGTGAAGGGCAAAGCAAAGAAGCTAGTTTGGCATATAGCTCAAAACATGAGAAAAGGTATTGTGGTGGTGTCAGTTGTATTTTTAATAAAGGACAGATATAGAGCATTACTTGATTGCATTTTGTTCCTATCTTCTCTATCAAAAATAATGATCTTCAAATTAAAAATGTTGGAATAAGCATAGTTAAGAAAAAACAATCGAAAAGCAATAAAGCTAGAGACATTTTGAATGACAAAACCAAGTTTTAAAAAGATACCAATAGGGAAGAAGAATAAATTAAAACTGAGACAGATTGCAATAGGGATCTATAAGACCATGCATACTTTTTAAAGGACTCACATGGTGTTTTATAACTCTTCATGTGAGTAATCAACAACAACAGACTCCAAGAGATCATATTCCACGGACAACTGAAACACACATAGAACTAATTATGTGACATCACCACCAAAATTATTTTGTTACCAAATTTACTACAAAGGGTAGTAAAAGAGGATTAGTACCTCTAATGAATTCAAATCTTCAGAATCAGATCAATTACATTCAAAGGCCTAAAATAATGGCAGATCTAATCACAGAGCCACTTCATAAATGTTTGAGATTTCATGGAGGGAAGAGAGAAGTGATGGAGCATAGAGATAGGTGAGACTGGTAAATATTCCTGTATTCAAAACGGGACTTCTCTCCATTTGGTACCATCTGACTTGGAATGGATAATTATTTTGTTGTTTTCAAAAATATCCTCTTATCAATGCTTGTTGAAAATCAGCAAAGATTTTTTTAAAAGTGAAATTAGGGTTGAAAATCAGAGATTATAGAAACGATCAAATGGCTAACAGTGCTGATTTCCAACAATATTCCAGAAAAAGTAATAAAGTAAAATGGCATGAGTAAAAGCTTTTAAAGGAAGCATTTCTCTTTAGGGGCTCCCTTGACATCATGGTGTACATAAAATTCCAGTTACTAAGTGTGATTTAATGGATGTATTGTTTCTTGATTTTACCAATGAATTTGAGACAATTTGTCAAGATGATTGCAAGAAAAAAAAAACAATATGAACTAACTGTTGGCTGAATTTATTGAGCAATCACATGCAAGTTATTTATTTATAAATGAATGTTACTGAGAATAAGTCCCAGGTCTTGACCTAATAATCTATTCAAGGTTGTAATCAATGACATGTTAGAACACATAGATAGAATGATATCAGAGTATTGTTTTTTCAAATATTATCAAATCTTTACTACTTGCAAGGCATTTTTCTAGGTGCTAAGGTCACAGTGGTGAACTTTTACATTTTAGAGTGGGAAGAATGGATAAACAAAGAAGGCAAACTGTATAATATCAGATACAGAAAAGTCTTCAATAGGGAAGAAGAAAAAATTAAAACTAATTAAATGAGACAGACTTAAATAAGAATCTATAAGACTATGTATATGCTTTAAAGGACTCACATGGTGCTTTATAACTCTTCACGTGAATTACCAATATCATTGACAACAACAAACTACAAGGGATCATATCCACTGACAACTGAAAAGCACACAGAACTAACTCTCGGACATGACTGACAAAATGATCATGCAAACTTCATTTGGATTAATAATAGTGCTCAGAGTTAATAGGCATTTTCATTAATAGACTGACAATAAAGATGCATTATGTTCAGGGAGGAAAAGACAAAGGTGAGAGTTTCAGAGAAAAAACAAAAACTACTACACTGAAAAATATTAAAACTAAAACTAAGAGACTAGAGGATGAGCTAACAGCTAAGAGAGAAAATTTCTGACCTGGAAATAATATCGGGAAGAGCTTATGCAGAATGAGGCACATAGATGAAAACGAAAGAGATATATGGAAGATAAAAGAAGTGACGGAGGGTGCATAGTAAGAATATCTGAGATACACGTTACTGGAGTTCTCAAAGGAGAGAAGAGATGGTGTAAGAAGACATAATGACTGAGAATTTTCCAAAACTGGTGAAAGAAATCTAACTTTAAATGGAAGAAATATTATACACACTAAGCTAGACCAATATAAGAAATACACAGCCAACCACGGCAGACTAAAACTTCCGAAAACAAAATATAAAGAAAAATGTCTTAAAAGTAGCCAATACTGTTACCATCATGTAATGATAACATCAAAGTGCTGAAAGAAAATGACACCAATTCAAAAAATTCCTTCATAATTGAAGGTGAAATAAAGATATTAGAGGAAAAATAATAGTGTGAGATTAGTCATCTACGTACCTGCAACAGAGGAAATATTGAAATCTATTTTTTCCATTATAAGTGTTCCCAGAAGGAAGTTTGGGGATGCATGAAAGAGAGAAGAGCAAGAAAAAGGGTAAACAAATGATTAAGTCTAAATAAATAATTACCTCTATAAAATAATAATAATAATTTCTTATGGGGTTTTAAATACAGGGAGAGCTAAAATATATAATAGTGCACAAGTAAAGAGAAATAGACCCAACATTTCCTCATTTCTTGCATTGTCCAAGAAAAGAATAAAGTTACTGAGTACTATCAGAACTTGATGATATTCACAAATGTATGTTACAACCACTTACCATACGATTAAATAGTAAAACAATATACAACATTGAAGGTAATAGAAGGGAAATAGAAAGTAAAAAATAATATTTATGCATAAAACAGTTAAAATAAATAAAAGAATGGTAATTTTATAAAGAAAAAGTAAGAATTATTATTTTACAATATCAAAATAGTACTGTGGATGTGGACTATATTCAATTCCTTCATCTAGGTGGTAGCTGCTTGCTTTTTCATTTTATTATATTTTGGTAAAACATACACCTTTCTTTTACCTATTTTTATCCTTATTTTAAAATACATTATATTCAATAATTTTTTAAAGGTTTAAAAAAGACAAAAAATGATGGTAACTAGAAAGTAAATATGAAAAAAAAAAGACAGAACTAGACATATTATAACCAAATATGGGGAGGTTTGCATATAGAAGAATTTTTTATACACTCTAACGCTGCTGTTTAGGACAAAATGTGAAATAAGTACGAAGTCAATATAGAGTGAGAAAATTAGACCCAAAATAACTTTTGATTTAAGCATTAAAAAGAAAGATCTGAAAAAGTTAAATGGCATTTCCAAGGTCACCAATGTACATAGATTGGCAGTGCTAGGACTAGAACACAGGTCTTTGAATCTTATTTCATTGTCAAGGCACTGTACAGAAGTGTTTTTCAATTTGTAGTTATTACAATTCTTTTAAGTGTTACTTTCTAGTCATATTCTATTAAAAGTTTTTTGTGCAAATAAGATGATATTCAAGGATGGTGAAAGGGAATTCTTGCATTTATTTGACATTTGAGTTCCTTGACTTATTAACCGGTTATATGTGATGGTTAAGTCTATGTTTCAACTTGACTGGGCTAAGAGATGCCCAGATAGCTAGTAAACAGTATTTCTGGTTGTGTCTGTGACGGCGTTTCTGGAAAAGATTAGCATTTGATTCTGTAGACTGAATAATAGCCCATGGTTCTCAGGTCTTCAGACTCAGATTGAATTATATCACCAGCTTTCCTGATCCTCCAGCTTGTAGACTGCAGACTGTGGGACTTCTTGACCTTCATACCCATATGAACCAATTCCTATAAAAAATCAATTTCTTTCTCCATCCTCTCTCTCTCTCTATATATGTACATATATCTCATATTAATATACCATATATGTATATATGTGTATATATATATATATCTCATATTGGTACGTTTCTTTAGGGAATCCTGACTAATATGACTTCCAAGTGTATCTTTATAGCATTTTACAAATTATGAGATGGCATAAAATCATGGAAAAATATGCAGACTTTATTGACACTTGTGCATTGGCATGATTTCCTTTAATTTCTCTCTCTGTCTCTTTCTATCTCACTCCCCAAATGTATACCTATACATATATCTATACCTCTACCATCTCTTCTTCTAGTTTAGCCTGGAAATTACTTTAAGAGTCTTAATGGTTTTCACAATAAATAAGATGTTTATTGTTGGTAGGTATTCATTTTGTTTCTCATATTAAGTAACTTAACAGAACTCATTTATTATTACCTATGATGATATACCTCAATAATTTTCTGGAATCTCTTAAACTAAATTTTTGGTTATGGCTTTTTTCTTATGTGAAGACCTTGGTTTTCAAAATTGTTCTTTAACTAGAAGGTGATATTTTGACTTTTTTATTATTTCAAATATTTTACTCTGGTAATTGATTCTTTCATTACTTATGCCACTCTCAAAACACTGTGCATCTTTATATTTGTATTGTTTTGTCTAATATGGAGAGATATGCTCTAGAATTCCTTTTGTATTTTAGAATAGATGATCCTGGAAATCCAAAGTTCCACAAAAATCAAAGAATCATGTTTGAATTCAGCTTGGAAATTTCATTAATTTAGGTGCAAATTTTCCTATCTGTCTTCAATAAATATTTTGCATACTTGTAATTTTGTCCAAAATGTACTATAAATTAAAATCTGCAATGACAAGCTATGTTAAGTATCTTCTAATTCATTTCTCTGACTTTCCAAAGGAAAAGCTATAAACTATACGTAAGATAGAATAAGAAACTCAAGTAAAATAGTTTTCTCTATTCAATAAAATGGCAGCTGTTCTGAGATACTTAAAAGGGAATTGCTTTTTAAGAAGCAATACCATACTAAAGAAATCAAAACAAACATTTAACATTGACCTCAGAAATTTAGTCTTTTCCTTATCCAGTCTGAAGTCCCTTTATAATTATCATCCTCCCAACCACTTCCCTTTAAAGATCTAGCACAGAAGGAAGAGATATTCAAAATAGGTAATTGTTATGTCTTCTTTCCATAATTCCATTAGCTTTCAGAGTAAAGAAGAACAGAAACACAGGTAGATGTATTGTGAAATATAATCCAGTTTTTCTTATTTAGGAGATAGAATAAAAGTATGCCAACTTTCTAGTGAGTTCCTAAAGATTATGAGCTATGACTTTCAAAACTTAAAGTTAAAACATGAGGTGGATAATTTGTAATGCATAGCTTACTCCCAATTTTGTTGCGAGCAGAATACAGCTATTTTTTATAAACAAAGTTCATGTTACTTGGCTTGTTAGCTACCTTATAATTTCACAAGACATTTAAATAGTCTCTTTTTCCTCATCACCTACCTCATATTGCATTGTTGTAAATGTGTGTGGATGTGCATGTGTTTTAACATTTTCCTTCTTCTCTATCTCTTTTCAGCATTAGTGTATATTTCAGGAGTACAGTGTTCAAGTTAAACTTTTTATTTATCATCCTTTTATCCTTTATGCTCCCTTCCTCAATCACATGTGAAAGTCTTCACTTTCCCCAGTGCATTTTGATAAATAAATCATCAATCTGAGAACAAGACTGGGGTACTTATTTTTAGTGGCCCAGACAGCGTTGATCATCTATCTCAGCTCAGATTACTCTTCTCTAATTTCATATTTTCATCAAAAGCTGTCAAACTCAACAGAAGACCCCTTGCAGAGTCAGGAATCACCACCAAGATCAATGATAGAGTGGACAGATGGATACATTTGTCAACGCCCAACTCCAAAATGGGGTATTAAAGGAAGGCTGAGGATATTGTTTTTCAAATACATGTCTCAAGATGGTGAAGTTTCTTTTTTTTTCCTTAAATGGAATTTTATTTCATTTCTTTAAAAGCTATATAAGAGTCCTATATCCTTTAAGACTATAAAATCTTAAATGTTGTGAACTGCATGTTCAAAAACATAAATGGAAAGCTTTTTTAAATTAAGGGAAATAAAAAGAATAATTTATTGTTTATGGGTGCTTGATGATACAACCATCATTATACACATGAATAGTATTTATTGTACTTTGGATTGAAAAGTAATGAAAGAGTGAGGACAATCATTACATTAATGAAATGTCAATGAAGCAGATTTGCTTTTCCGACTTGCTGTGAAAATAGTCTTGCTTTATCTATCAGATTTTATCAGAAGTCAAAGATAATAGTCGATGTTATGCAAATTGTTTTAACTACCATATTATAAATTGCATGTATGCCTCAAGAACTAGTTAAATTCTGCACCATTTATGGAAGCTACATTCCAAAATTGTGTCTAAGAATCTTTTCTAAGATTTTTTTGCTGCCTTATTTACTTACTAGATTTGTCTGTTTGAAAGCTATACTCACATCCAAAATAAGATCTTACTTAAAAATAAGATTCATGGGGAGCACAAAGCCCATTAGATCCAAGGCCACCTCTGATGGAATCACTATTGCCAGTCAGAACACATGAAAACATAGCAACTTGACTTGAAAAGGGCTCATTCTGCTCTGAGTTCTAACACATACACCTGTTTTTCTACAATGAAGGGGAAATTGAAACAGGTAGGTGTGTGGGTTCAAGTGAGATTTCAGATTCTACTGGAATTCTAATATTCTAACAGAGAAAGTTATTACACAATTTTACCCTTCAGAATAAGATCGCCTAAGATTGTGCCTGGTCATTTTCTTCAGCAAGGATTTGAAGATGAGCCGACTAGTTAGGCTAAATCTTTTCTGTTCTCAATGCTGGGAGAGTATGACTATCATGAGCTATTGTGGACCTTCTGTCTGCATCTTTATCAGGGTGCTAGACATGAGCACTGAACTCTTACTGATCGACAGGCAAAGTTTATGCCACCACTCAGGAATGGCAATACTGAAGATTCATTGCATCTAATTGTGGTCAATATGGAGTAGACAAAGAAGACTAAGTCTCCTTCACAAGTTCTGAGCAAAAAGAGAAAGGAAAAGCAAGCAGAAGATAGAGCTTCTGGAGGAAACTGTAGGAAGAATTTCCAAAAGACTTTGAAATGTATTCAAGCATCCGTGGTTTTGTCTTTCATTTTCCTTAGGTAAATTTACATATCTATAAGTTGTACACAAGTGATGTGAATTCAAATGATAATGGCCCGTAGACATACAATTTTATCTCACTTAGTCACTACTAGAAATTAACGAAGTGTCTCAAAACATCATGAGGAACAATCGATAAAAAGTCAATAAAACTAAAAGCTGGTTTTTTGAAGAATAAAGGAAATTGATAAACTACTAGCAAAGCTGATAAAAATAAAAAGACAGAAGACACAAATCACCAATATCAGGAATGAAATGGGTTGTAACTACAGATCCTGCACCTTTAAAAGAATAGTAAGATAACACCAAAAACAGCTTTATGCTCATCAATTCAACAACCTAGACAAAATGCACCAGTTTCTCAAAAGCTATGAACTACCAAAACTCAACCATGATAAAATAGATAATCTGAATTGTTTATATCCATTAAAGAAATTAAATTTGCAATTAAAAAGATGACAACAAAGAAATGCATAGCAACATGTTGTTTCACTGGATAATTCTACTGGCTATGTAATGAAGAATGAACACCAAAACTGCAAAGGTGCAAGTTTCAAATGCCGGCTAATAAAGCAAGTTGTTTGCCCCCAAAGACCAAGTGACTCTTCAAAGGAAACACTAGAGAGGTAAGGAGAAGAGGTTGTGAGGGCTTTGTTTAATGGGAAGAGTTAATTTCTTTAGACTTGGGCAGGCTGTGTAAGGTGATCAACATCAAACTGTTGAGTATGGGATATTGACATCCCTCCATTCTATTTTCTATCTCTGTCTGCCCAAGTTCTGAACACTGTGTGGCTTAGATCTCATGCTGAACACAGAGCATGGTGATGGACATTGATGGATAGTAAAACCTTCCTCCTTGACCAGTCAAGGTGAAATGAAACAGAACTAGTTGTGAATTTTCCTATAAGATTGAAAAACAATGCACATACTGACACTGACACACATTCATTTATTCAGCAAAAATGTCTTGAGTGCCTATTATATGCCAGGCACTGTGCTCAGGCCTGGGGATACGAAGATTGATCCTGCTAAACTCAACAGAGCAGAGAAACTAGATTAAGAGCAATCACAGCAGAAACAGAAATGCAACAGCACAGTTCTGGCAGAAAAAGAGAAACTATTCTGAGTTAGCAAGCAGTTAAAAAATTTTATTTCAGTTTTTTGTGTTGGAGAATAAATCTCCCAAAACTCATCTTTGAGTCTCTTCTAGTTTTTTTTTTTCATTTTCTGAAACACAAGAAGGTAGAATTATAGAAATAAGGTAAAGTCTATGTTTTTAAAAACAATTTAAAAAATTTCTAGAGAGAGAGAGACTAAGAATTTGCTACAATTTAAATTCAAGTCCCATACTCTTTAAAAGCTCATTTTGATGAGCCAACAATATTCAGAAAGTGAAAGATAAAGATATTATTTAGGAAAGCATTCTGACTTGCCACTTTTGGATAAGAGATTTAATAATTCCATTGTTAGAGTATGACATTATTTTCAGAGCCAACTTTCTGTCCCATGGATTTTATTGTATATAGGATATAGAATATAGACTATGCTTTCTATTCAGTTGTACAGTTTTGGATCTTTATGGTCCGCTGTAAGTGTGGGTGTGCATGCATTTGTGTCTGTTTAATATAGATCGCCATGAAAAATAAACCATACAAGTATAGTTGTGTGAAAGGATTTCAATCTGAAATGAAACTGGAGCAAATGAAATGGAAAATTTCACACATGTGCCTTCAGAAGAATAGAACTTAAGAACCAAGAGACTGATTTTCATTAAATGCCTAATTTACAGAAGACCAAGAGTTGTCTCCTGACCAATGAACATCCACCAAGAATCTCTCCCCAACCTCAGGCCAATGAACTTATTGTTTGGACTCCGGCCAAAGTACAGCCTGCCCCAAACCTTCCGGACCCGCCTGTAGCTTGTTAGGGAATGCATTAACATGAATGGCAATTCTTCTGCTATTCTCAAATAAACTCAATTATTGGTAATTACTCAAAAGTCGTTTCCAAAATCATTTTGGTTGCTTGAAACCTTAAAGTTATACTGAGATAAGGTAAATGATGGGTATTCATTGAATATATAGATCATTTCCAAATAAGATAAAATACTGAAAACATTAATTACTGAACACAGGTTTGTCTACATTTGTCTTCCTTTTACAGAGGGACTAAAGATATTTGGGTCTGTTAGTAGGCATTTTTTGTGCTATATTGAAAATTTTACGATAGGGAAGAATAAACTTCTAGAAGTTATAAAATGTGTTTAGAAATTTGTCAGCCCACAATTGCTTAGCACTTAGTTTTCACAAGAAATCCAACTTTTTAAGGGTTAAAACCTCTAATATATGTAATTATAGCTACTATAAGTAATACAGGAAACATTTCTATATGCAAGGAAAGTAAGATGTGTGTTTTCAGTAAGAAAAAGTATGAGGAATGGAGATGCATTTTTGTTAAGGGAAAACAAAGTAATTTTATCCTAAAGTAAAGCTGGTTATCTCAGAATGGAAATGAGGAGAATAGAAGACAAACTAAATGGGCATAGCAAGTTGGGAAGATAGAGAAAGCAAGCAAGCAAGCAAGAGAAATTGACAGAGAGAGAAAGTGAGAGAGAGAGAATCTTGAGTGGTAAAGCCGGCTAAAATGGAATGAATTTGTTATAAGAGTTTTAAAAATAAGCTTTAAGATCAATAGTATTCTTATGTAAAACGAAACCTTCATTTTCTTTCATCTGCTGAAAGGGCAAGTTTTTTTGAGCTATTGGTCTGCCTCTAAAAAGACATTATAAAAGGTTTTTCTTCACCTTTTAAGTAATCTGCCTGGATAGCAAGGTTTGTTTCTTACCAAAATAATTTATTGCACTTCACACTGTCTTTATCAGGTCTTTGATTACTTAAGAAAACCCAGTCTTCTCCATATTAAAAGAGCTCAGTTTTGTTTGCAATTACATGACCTCCCATATTTGCCTTTAAAATCATCTATTGATATTTTGGTTAAATGGATAATTAAGTATTTCATGATGACTTGTGATCCTATTTACTCAAATGTACAGATCTTTTGATGTTTTGACAATTTCCTAAAATCAAATTCCAAATGGAGTCTTTTTGACCCCATAATAAATTTGAGGTTTTTCCAGAGGATCCTTGAAAAATCTCAAAGGATTTATCTCCAACTTGATGAAAGGTTAAACTAATTAGGCTTATTTGATATGTCAAATTACATGGGAAGCATTGTCAAATAAGAAATGATGCTAAGCCTTCTTATCTCATACTTGTGTGGATGAATGTTATTAATACGTGTTCCAGAAATTGTATGAAATTATTAGAAATCTGGTACGTCCTGGTATAATGTAAACAGTCATAATTCCAATAATTATCTTAAAATATTGTATATCACAGAAATAACCAAGTTTCCTTGTCAATTCCATTATAATGAACTCACATCAGATCTTTAACAATGAGCATATGAAAATCTTTTGTCATTTACAGACAGCTATTGCTTTACTCTAAGACTTTTGCAAAAGTGAGATTCATGGAAAGGACCCCACCAAGTACTCTTGACCACTGACACTGCTACCAAATTACAAGTTGTCAAACTTTGGCTGTATATTTCACAACTGAAGAAGGCACCACTTAACGTCTAATCGTATGCAAATGCTGGAGACTTCAAAATCAGACTGACTGGGAAAGAAGTAGCTGACATCGAGATAGACTGCTTCCTCCCAATATGTCAGATCAAGAACATTAATTTCCATCCATCTTTCTCCCTCTGACATTCAAAGTGTCCAACAGGACCTATTAAAATATTGCCAGCCACTTATTCTCTTTTCCTGAAAACATCTCTCACAGGTTAAAGAAACTTATGCTGAACAAGAATACAACCTGGCCTCTGACTTCCCTTATGACCTACTTCTTGGAGAATATGTCTACTGAAAAAGACATCACCTAAAGGACTCGCTCTTCCCCCTTCAGAAAGGACCTTTTCTGGTACTGCTTACCAATTCCTGCACAGCTAAACTTGAAGGCATTCAACCCTAGATTCATCTATTTCAAATTAAAAGAGTCACAGGACCTGAATGGACCAGCAAAGACACTGGGGATCTCAAATTCAAGAGCTTCTGGTGGTCAGAAGCAGAGACATCTGCTGTAGACAGCTACCCAAAACACCAGACCAGGCCTGTAGAACTTAAAGCTTGATTTCCAGGACTGGTCTCCTTTACTGTGAAAATCACAATGAGGGAAATTAATCAGAATCCTCTGTTTATCTGTTATTTTCATCCTATTCATCCTTTTCCCTTGATCTGGAAGGATAATGCCTTTGACAGTATCTTCCAGGCAATTGCCAAGGGAGGTAACATTTCAGACTGCTGGCTTTGCCATCTAAAATTCCAATCTGTCTATGATGTTGGCAAACTGCTGGTCCTTCCTGTAACCAACTTTTCTTCTATCCCTCATTCCACTATAAAGAAAACCCAAATTCCCTTTGATGTCAGCCATAGACTTAAATTGTTGCAGCCAGGTTTCCCAGGGCCTTTTTTTTTTTTAACCTTTCTCCCATAATAACTGTACTTATCCAATGAGACACAAATATGCTAACATTAGTAAATTCCCCCCCCACACATTCTTATGCTTATCTAAATCAGATCAGCCCCCAACCACAAAATAGTCTCACCAACAGCAACTGCCTTTGCAAGGAATTTAGAGCAATTTTTATTTCAGACTAAGAGATTTATTTCCCAAATGTATTGAAAACCTAAGTGACCTTCAGCTTGAATGGGCAAATGCAACAATCCCTGTGAATTAATCTATTAACAATGCTACTTTAGCAGGAGTAATTTGTGCCCCAGCAGGATTTATCTTCGTGGTGGTTATTATCCTCCTGGGCCTATGAATACCTAGAATGGCGGGCGCGTAACTGGCTCATCCTGCTTAGGTTATCTAACTGTATCCTTAACTGTCTAAAACCAGCCTAAGACACCTCATTGGTCAACTCCCCTGAATTTACATTGATGAGTTAGATGGGACTTACCAGGAGATGTTAATGATTCGGATTCACTTGCTTTGGCAGATCTCTACTTTCCTGGTTAGGAGTGAGTGCAAATGAGGCTATAATCAGAAACCTTTCTTTATCCCTTGGAAACATTGCCAACTCAATTGCTAAGGCCAATAGCCACTCAGCAGAAATTCCTAGACTTTCTAGCTGAAGTTGTCCTTGACAATAGGATAGCCCTTGATTAGCTCTTAGCTGAACAGGGAGGTGTCTGTGCTGTAGTCAACAGACTTGTACTTGTATTAATTATTCTGGGGAAGTCGAGGTTCAATTACACAAAATCCAAGAACAAGCCCATTGGTTACAAGAAGTACAATCTGACTCATCTTGGAATTTGGATGTATTCAGCTGGTTAGCAAATGGTTTAGGCTCCTGATTTAGATCTATACTACAATGTGGTCTTCCTATCTTATTTGCCATTTTATTTTGTATCATTATTTGTAAAATACTCAGCTGTTGTTTATTCAGCCTTTGTAAAAATAACAAAGTTGGTAGACTGATACTTGGTCAATGCTTTGAAACTATACCTAACACCTATATTCTTGACAAAGTCCCCCTGCCTTGACCTTCCACTTTGACCCAATATAAGAAGTTGTTCAAATGTGACTTTGGGTTGCTACTAACCCAAAATGCTTCTCTTACCCTGAGGAAAGGTGTCCACTCATGGCATGGTAAAGAAAAAAACAAAATGGATGAGCAATCAAAAGGTGAAGTCCATGCAGAAGAAACACCTAATAATATATTGGATAATAAGCATCCCTTAACAGGGACTTGATCATAAAGGAGAAATGTAGAACCCACTTAAAATAAAGTCTCTTATGTAAGGGACAAAATGGAGATGGTCAATGCAGGCTCATAAAGGAAACTTAACCTATCTTTACAGGAATTTACAGTTCTTTTCAGAAATCCACAGAGGACACCAGCCAATTCCCAAACCACAAGTCTGTCCATGTCATCTCTGGACTTTCTTGTTCCTTTGACTCAACTACCCTGATCCAAATATGCAGAGTTTGTTTTTTTGACATTTTTTGTTGTTCAAATGAAGCCAAGCAAACCCACTTGCTCTTTGCCTCCTCTGTGGGACAAGACATCTGAGGATGGTCCTCCTCAGCTCCAAGGGACATGTACTCCATCTAACAATATCTTTGGGAAAAAAAGAAAGAGATGAAGAAGGAAAGAAAGGAAGGAAGGAAGAAGGAAATCAACACCTAAACAACATGGTTGATCAGCAATGCTTTCTAAAATGGATCTTGATCAAGAGGGGAAAAATGTGAAATGATTTCAATCTAAAATGGAACTGGAGGATCTGAAATAAAGAATCTCAAACATGCACCCTCAGAAAAGCAGGACTTAAGAACCAAGAGACTGATTGCCGTCAAATGCCTGATTTACAGAAGCCTGAAACTTATCTCCTGACCAATGAACATCCACCAAGATTCTCTCCTCATCCTCAGGCCAATGAACTTACTGCCTGGGCCCTGGCTGGACTTCCCTGTCTTTGTACTCTTTGTCCATAAAAACAGTCTGCCCCAAAACCTCAGCGGACTCACCTGTAGCTTACTACAGCATGTATTTCCCAAATTACAATTGTCCTGCTCTTCCCAAACAAACTCAATTTCTGTGATTTGAGTTTGCCTCAGTTTACCTCCTTATTTAGGTTGACACTTGTTAAGGATACATTTTTATTAGATTGATTTTAAGTAATTACAGAAAAATGTCTTTTCAAAACCTTGTTTGTGCTTGATTTTTCGCATAATCCACTATGTAGCAAATTATTATATGCAAAAGTCCAATGTGGCTGTGATTTTCTTAGTTCGTTCTTTCTAACATCTTTACACTGTTTGAATGTCTTTCTCTGCTACTTGAGAAATCTTAGAGATTAAATCCTTTACCTATTACAATAACAACATCCAAGAAAGTAACATTCCTCATCATGTTGGACTTTCAATTAAGCCAAGTAGTGTAAGGTCAATTCAATATTGTAATTGCGAAAAGATTGTTTTATTGTTGGCTGCTTTTGGCATATTGCCGATGGGCTACATGCCAGATTAATAAAAATATTCCGTGTTTGGTGTCCCTGATATTTTATGTCTTTGCTGTTCCTGAACCAGGGCCAGTATGTTCTCTTTGAGATTTGTAATGCATTTTTCCCCCTGAGTCAAATTTCAAATTGATCTGTCTTGACTGTGATTATGAAATTGATAGAATTGACATTCATCAAGTATATTGTTTTTGGCATATTCATAAAATATGTATTACATTTATAAAAAAAGACAGAATCACTTTGATTTTGTTTCTGATAGAAAAAGGAATTTCACGTTGTTACTTTATGACATGGTTCAACAAACTACAGCTCATGGGCCATATTGGCCTGTTGGCTGTTCTTGTATATAAGATTTTGTTGAGATGCAGACACAGCCAGTCATTTGTGTATTATCTATGACTGTTTGGGGGGCAATAAGTTTAAAGCTGAATAATTGTGACATAGCCCACATTTATTTGCTGTTTGGCCTTTTACAGAAAATATTTGCTGACTCCTGCTATGAAAACAAACAATTTTGAACTTTAGTTTGTTGCCTAGACTCTTTCACTAATGATAATGAAAATAATAACTAAAAACTGTACTACATGGCAAATGCTATTGTAATCACTAAACATCTATTAAATTATTTAATATTCACAACTTATATTTAAGAAATACAGGTCATCCCAACATTAAAGATGACAGGACTGAAGCATAGAGACATTAGTTAACTTGTCTAGAGTCACGTAACTAACTAGTAAGGGCCAGCACAGGGTTTGAAACCATAAGATCTATCTCCACTCTCTACACTTTAATCACTCTGCTATTTCCATCACAGTCAGAAGAGATCATTGCTTAAGCTTCGCTTTGTCTTGAGTTCATTGTCATCTCCATGCTTTAAATTCTATTATTGCATTCTACTTTTTAACTTGGAAAACCACATCATGTCCAGAGTGATATTTCTTTGATATCATATTATCATATGTACTACTAAAGCAATTCGTAAAAAAGCATGTTGATATATTTGAGGTTCATCTGATTTCCCAGTATTCTAAATATGAGAACACTATTCCCAGGTCCATTCTTTCAGCAACAACACTATAATAACTGTAAATATAGTACCTCTGTAGCATTTTCTAATATTTTACAGTATCAATTTATTTGTACTTTTTAAGTCCTTAGAAATATAATAACTAATCAGAACATTTGCTCATCTAGAATATTTCACTTAAAACCACCCCTAAAGAGTACTTTTTTCTCTCTTTATACAAGAAATGAGACATGAGACAATCTGATGAGTACAAAAAGTGTTAATGGCATCAAGTCCTGTAGCAGACACTGTTGTTGCCTACCCAAATAGCTCCGGATCTTTTTTTACCACGTCTCTGTACTCCTCTTCTAGGTCCTGTGTATTTTGCTGCTTAAAGTTGGCACCTGTGACCTTGAGAGATGTGGCCTGTGGTACTGCAACTGTCTCACCTCTCTGTAGAGTCATGCACATTAGGTGGTTTTATGTACACATGCCCACAGCCTGTAACCAAGGAGTGACTAGTGTGGTCTTTCAAAACCCAACCCTTTGACTCAAGGAAGGACAGGTGTAAGCTACACTCCAGATTGCCCTGCAGGATCAGAGGGAAGGTGAGACTCCATCTAACTTACTGCTGTAGCTTGGCTTCTTGCTCTCTTCTATCTCCCTTCCTCCATACACTTGCTAGTTTCTCCTGGGGCCACTTCCGTAATCCATTGCTTTCACTTAAAGCCATGGCTCAAGTCTGCTACTGATAGAATCCTCCTGGATATCGTACAAGGGAGCTAACATCCAAAGAAGAAAAATTGGGATGCGCTCCAAGCTACTATCTACAGATAAACAAATGTTTAAACAGATAAAGTGTGGGGAAAGACCCTAAAACAACAAGAGCAGTAACAAAAACTATAAGCAATAAATCTGGTACTTTTATGATCCTCTTATGTATAGCAGTGAGTGAAGAAAAAGAAAGGAGGTGAGAGAGCATGAGTCTCTCCGGCAGAACTATCTCCTCAGTCTACATGTTCTTTTTGGGTTTTCTTCCTCATTCTCTTCTACATTAAAGCTGTCTTGGGCCTAATTAACTTGAGTTTATGCATATGTGTGTTTGTGTGTGTGTCCTTCTGTGTGTTTCTGCAGGTGTACAAATATATGTGTATACGTGTGTATTTGTATCTACAAACAAACACTCATTCATACATGTTGTTTTTTCTCCTTTGGTAAAAAAGAGGCAAGTAAGGAAGGGAAAAGAAAATTAACTGTTTCATGGTTTTTATTCTCCAATATTCTCAAAGTAAATTTATAATATTAGAAGAAATATTGAATTTAATATTCGTTGGTTCTTGGCAAAGCGAAATAGATTTTTTTCTTTTCTGTATTCATTATAATATGTTGTTCAAGATATAGTTTTGTAATTATCTTGATTTCATAATTTGTTTTCAATTATAAATTTGAGTGTCCTAAAGCACTGAGGAAATTCAGGCGCTTCATCAGATTTATGACCGATGAATGGGTTCTCTTATGATACTTTATAAGCAGGGGAAATCAAAGCATTACACACTGAGTGGATAGAGTGTCCATTTCCCCTCCTACACTACACAGAATGATGGTCTTCAAACAGGGACAGCTATACTCTTCAGAGTACACAACATTCCAAGAATACAAAAGGCCATATCTTTGTGGTCCAGTGTCTCATTTCCTAAAGGTGATTTGCATCAGAAAAGGTCTATGGCCCAGTGGTATTCTCCCTTTTTAGGTATACTTCACAAAGGGAATTTTCTTCTGATTTTCAAAGGAATATCATATTGTACCCAGATTACATTTTGTTGTCATGCCCTGCAGTGTAAAATCCTGGGCGATGTGATAATTGCTGTCAATAATATATTTACAAGGAAGAACTGAATGAATCAAATGCTTAGTAACAAAGCACTTTTCAATTTAAATTATTCTGAAATTATTATTTTAACAAAACTGAACGAGAACTTAATCTAGTTATCCACTTTTAGACAATTAAACATATTTATGATAAATCAGAGTAAGTTTTGGATGGAATTTAGGAAAATTTTGAAGAAATGAGTTATATTGCTATAAAAAGATTTGTTCTATTTGCTTCTATTTATCTACGGAGACATACCCTTTTAGTGCTTATATTTGTTAAGAAAAAAAGGGACAAGGGTAGAATTAATACTGGAACCATATCTCATTCTGATAATAAATAACATACATCCATGGATACATTTGCTGATTGGAAAAACCAAAGTTCTTCCCATGGATTAAAGGCTATATTTTCAATAAAATATTTTCCACTATGATTTAATGAAGATAAAAATATAAAATATTCCTTTGGTTTTGATCAATTGTGGTCTATTTCACATTAATTTTTTTTTTTTTTTTTGAGGAAGATTAGCCCTGAGCTAACTACTGCCAATCTTCCTCTTTTTGCTGAGGAAGACTGACCCTGAGCTAACATCCATGCTCATCTTCCTCTGCTTTATACGTGCGACTCCTACCACAGCATGGCTTTTGTCAAGTGGTGCCATGTCCGCACCCGGGAGCCGAACCAGCAAACCCCGGGCCGCCAAGAAGGGGAACATGCGAACTTAACCGCTGCACTACCGGGCCGGCACCTACACATTAACTTTTTAACACCAAAAGGGCTCTGCAGCCTTTAACCAAGGTGGAAGCACATATGTGTGTCTGTTTCTATGTTCTCTTCTATTCCATTATCTTTTCACCAATACCATACTACCTGATTTATACAGCTTTACAGTAAGTCTTGAAATCAGATAATGCAGATGCTTCAACTGTCTTCTTTTTTTCAGAGTTGTCTGGGCTATTTCAACTTACCTTTCCTTATAAATGTTAGAATTCAAGTTGTAGTTTTCTATAAACATTTTGCTGGGGACTTTGATTGGTTTGTGTTCAACTTACAGATAGATCAAGGAAAACTAACATCCTTACTATGTTGAGTCTCGCATCGCATAAACACACTATAATGTTGAAAATATGAGCTAGGTGTTTGCCATTTCCCCTTCCAGTTTCATTCTTTTTCCCTTCTCTATCTGGCTTGGTAAACCAGGATATTGACCTCTATGGACGGCACCAAGGGCTTCCCTATCGTCTGGCTTCTCGTTGGCTTTGGCAAAAGAGGGCAACTATGGGAGATCAGAAGGCAGAAGACGAGGGAGGGTGAGATATGTTTTCCACTCTCCCTCAGGCTGTAGTTGGGTGGTGCCAAAGGCACAACTCCTATGGGGCAGCCTTCTTCCCCAATGACAGCTCCTGCTGGGCTTTTCTCCTTCACGTGTATAACTGGCAAGGATATCCACTGTCCTTTACTGATTCCTCTTAAATTGGTCAAAGCCTTTGAAATTTGTCCTCAGTTAAACTCTTTTAAATTGTGCCTTTGGAATTTGCCATCACTTTACTTCCATGACCATGTCACTGTAGGTGTTTTCAGGTATAGCGTTGTTTTAAGACAATAGGAATTACACACAGTTGATTACACAGAGTGTCTACTATTGGTAAATATCCTTACATGATCGTGACTTAAATCAGATGACCAGCATTCTTTAACGTGTACTTTCCTTTTGCAGGGCACAGCTAGGTTTGTATATAGAAAGGGACGTTCACTTGAATTCATGGCTTTCCTTGTTCCATAAGCTTCCTCACACACAAAATCTTATGTTATATGCTAAGAATTCTGAAATCGTATAACACATAGGATAGAATAGATAAGGTGAAATAATTAATTCTCCTTGGATCTGGAAATTTCAAATTGTAAAATCAAAAAATTTTAAATGTAACACAAGTTCTGAAAGTACAAATTTTTGTAGATGTAAAGTGTAGTATTCAATTTGTAGTTTAAAATGTGGTCTGTAAAATGTAGCTTATTAAAGTGTATATTATGGAGTCACATTTGGAGAGGAGAAAATTGTGATGAAATGCATATAACGTGTTCCTTTAAACATTCTTGTTTATTGAAATTGGAAGTATTAAAGGTTATAAACTGACTTTGTTGTTATCAGAACTTTGAGAAAACAGTAGAGTACAAAATAAGTTAACTCAAGATGATAAAAAGCTAATGTCATCATTTTTCCACATATCTGAATTATCACTGATGAGAAACTTCTAATTAGCATTTTGACCTTTAAGCAGATAATTCTGTAAAACTTTCATTATAGTAGATCAAAAAGAAACTGCAAATTAAAATGCAATTTTCTTACTTATTACCAACTGCTCACTGAATTTAAGGACATCTATATATAATTATATAATTTTCATTATCAATGAAACATGCTTATAGTAGAACCATTCAAAAGTGTTACAAATGATGTATAAATTACAAAGTTTAATAATCTAGATTTTGCCTTTTCCAATTACTCAATGAATTAATTTAACGTAGAGTTGTTTAAAATGGGCTAAAGAAAGAATTTGTGCTACTTGCTCCTATTTCATTAAATTTTAAGTACTGTTTTCCTTTTTACATTCAGATATTATTATTGAGGTTGGCAGAGAAATATTTTTAAGAATGAAATGAACAAATTTGACCTTCTCACAAGTTTTTCCACCAGTTTCTGGAGAGTGGGAAGTAAAAAAGATAAGTTTATTGCTTTCAAACACTTTTATGAGTGGGCCTGGAGAAATTAATTCCGTATCTGACCAATTCTTCCTTCTTAGTTGTTTTGTAGAACCACGAAAATGAATCTTTGCAATGTCAAGCTTGCAATGTCATTACGCCTATCACCAGCAGCCTTTTGGAAAACAGCAGTATATTTCCTCCTTTTACAGATTGATTTCTCGTGGCTGAACAAATTAAAGTGTTACTAATGATGGCAATGATTACAGCCCTCAGGACAATACAGTAACTACGTGAGTTTATGATGGCTACTGTTTGCTGTTCCTGCCCTTTTGAAAAGCCCAAGGCTTGTTCCCTGGACAAGTTAAGATCATTAAACACATCCCATGATTATATATTCTCTCGGTGATTGCATTGTTGGATAGGGCAACATGGTGAGAAGATTAAGAGTGTGACTTTCCTTATCTCAAGTCCTATTTGCACAAATTTACTACAAAAAAATTAAAAGGTAAAATCCATTTCACAACATGAAGACTTAGAGAGTGACACTGAATAAGAGTAAGAAATCTTATCTGTAAAACCCAGTGCCACTGTTTCACTGGGATGGACTACCTTTTTAGTATGTAAGGGTGCTAAAATTTTCAAGACAGCCTCTGACTTTAGGTTGTACACTTTCAGAACTTAAATTTCAGTTGTTTTGAAATGAAAGACTTACATCTTAAAATGTATTTAATACATTATCTGTAAGTATTAGAGAAAATTTAAGAATCACTTCCTTTTCTTATATAGAAAAGTTTTTAGTAAATGCCTACTACATTCCTAAGAATGATATACGGTCTTTATCTGGTGTTCAATCCTTTATATGAAATGGGTTGCAGGCATTACATCTAATTTGAGAGGTTATTTATGTGACTGGAAGTCCTGGGAAATTTTATGCTGTACTGTAATAAAAAACACTTTTCTTAATTTATATCACTCAAGCTTAAGTATCTACTTGCTCCGCTATTTCTTTAGCACCAAGGCAATCAATATGTGAATTCGAACTATGTCGGCAGAGCTTATGAAAATGAGATGTAGCATAAGATTTTAATGATTAAATGGGTTTATCAGAAATGGCTAAATATCTTTAGAGAAGAAACACCAAACTCTAGATGTGATCTCAACGAAACTTAAGTATGATGTATAAAAATTGCATTTGCTTTAGAACGTTTTCACCAAAGTGTGTGCCAAGACTATATGATGAGACCGCAGATTAGGGAAGAATGTCATTGAAAATTGAAAATTTTTAGAAAATGAAACTCAAAACACATGACCAAGTTAAGATTAAAGAACTGTGAAATAAGAAATAGGAGGAGAATGATGAAACAGTAAAATTGGAAAGGAAGCAAAAAGGACTAGTTTTTTAAAAAATGTCAATCTGTTAAGCAGTCAAATTTGCAACTATATCAGGCATTTTTTTTATGATTTCCATGAACAGGGATCTAGTCGGGTTACTTTCATTAATGGAGATTCATTGTATGCATGTAATGAAGTAAGAAAGACAGGAAGTAAGATCAGTTTCTGCAAAGAGCTCACAGAAAATTGCAAGAGAATAACTCACCATTAGGATTCGATACAGCTCTAGATTCTGCAGCAACAATGGTTCTAAGCAATTATTCCAATACTCTTATTTGTGGCCACATTGGCTCTCCATCTCTCCTGTCCTCCTGACTGCCTACTGAGATACCAAACCACTGTTCTCTCTACTTCATGACTTCCTTCTGCTCATGGCTTATAATACTTCTTGGCTTCTGGTTACTCTCTCAGATTTCTATGCCTTCCAAATTTGAACACTCTGCTCTCCACTAACTTTCTAAATGTTCCATGTTCAGAGTGTTAAAAAGAGAGATTTGGTTGAGCCAGCCAGTCACCATCCACTTTGCAGTCTTCCTGATGGCCTGAGCATCTTACTATCTCATAGTCCACTTTTTAAGCATGAGGATGAGTCTTAGGGTGAGTCCAAACATCTATATCCATATTGTACAATACACAAAGATTGATATGAAAATCTCTCGGAAAAAGTCTCAAGTTATAATGGACACTGAGAAATATACAGTCATGTGTCACTTAAAGAAGGGGTTACATTCTGAGAAACGCATTGTTAGGAGATTTTGTTGTTGTGCAAATATCATAAAGTGTACTGAAGGGGAACAATATTTGCCACCCCAAAATGTGTCTCTTTAACATGCGAATTATTTTAGGCTGATTATTTTTAAGAAAGAAAAGACTCAGAAAGTTTTTTTTTTCCTCCTTAACTGCCTAAAAGAATTCAGATTAAAAAAACCTGTCAAAGGAAGCGAGCTATCACCTTAGCATAACATGAACTAGGTGGTAGACAGGGAGGAACATAGAAAAGCCTATTTGTTGGGCTGCCCCCAGCGCCCTTCGGTTTCTGTGTGGCCAAATGTTTGTTTTCAAACTTTTGCTCCTTTTCACCCATCTGTGAGTTTCCTTCCTTTCCTTTGAAGTCCCTGACTTTTCTCATCCCCAACATCTTTTGTCTTTAGTTGAGGATGGTATGTAAGGTGAGGGCTTTGGCCATTTTGGTGAGTTACTCAGTTTTCTTGGGTTTGTGCCAGGTATACATGTTATTAAACTTTTGTTTGTTTTTCTCCTGTTAATCTGTGTCATGTCAATTTAATTCTTTGACCAACCAGAAGAACCTAGAATGGTAGAGGAAAATGTCTTCCTCCTCTACAGTATTTACACAAACCTAGATGGCATAGTGTACTACACAGTTAGGCTATATGGTGCTAATCTTATGGGATCACTGTTGTGTATCTGGTCCATTGTTGAGAGAAACGTTGTTACTTGGTGGATGACTGTATGACTTTTCCTTTGAGCCCCTTTAGGTGCATCTATGTACCCATGCTCAGTGTCTAAAAATACAAAGAGTTGATTAATTACACTAAATTATCTAGAATCTAAGATTTCTTTAAATTCTTGTTCATATTTAAAAAAACAATGTATGCTTTTTTAATAAATAAGTTTAAGCAACAAAGCAAATGTAAAATAAAAAGTGGAAATCCCCTATAACCCACCCTGAGAAAATTATTACTAACAATTGATTACATCTTTTTTCTTAGTTTGTTACGCATATCATAAAAATACTATATTGTTTAAAGTGTGATCATAAAACAATAATTGTTTATAACACGTAAATTTATGTTCATTTCAATGCTTACATAATGTTGTATATATAATGTTTCTAAATAACGTTTCTACATAGTGTATGTTTAATTATTTTAGGCATTTTGCTATTACAAATAATGCTTTTGTATATACCTCTTTAGTTATATATTTGTATATTTGAGTAAGGATTTCTATAGTATAAAGTTGTAAATGTGAAAATATTAGATCAAAGAGTTTTTATAGACTAAATCTTTATTAATGAGGTACTTAAAATATATGATATACTGTGTAAGATGATGCTAATACAAACGTGAAAGCATTAGATAGCTCATGTATTTTTCTTCAGTTATGCTATTGGTGTTTTCAACTGCATACTTCATTGCCCTTAGATTGCTTTTCTGCAAAACAACCTCACTCTACTTGTACCTAACCATAAGCCATCTCTGGGCTTTTCTCAAGGAGAAATGAGTCACAGGTGGGCGGGGGTAGAGAGGATGAATTAGTAAATGAGCCATTGTGATCCCAAGGCTACCAAAGTCAATAGTTCCTAAAAACTGCTGCCAAATTCCCTCTGGTTTTCCCTTGCTTTGCTTTACTTCCTGGCCATTCTTCATGGAAATTATTCAAGATGACTCTGTTCTCCATAAATCTTTAAATCTATACTTTCTCTTAGCAGATCATCATCAGAAGACAAGAGCTGGCTGGTAAAGGAGAAAAAGAGAAGGAGAAGGCAACAGGATCTAACCTTCGCTGTTATAGATTCAGAGCCTCAGTCTTTTCAGTACTCCTGAGATGAGTATCTCTGGAGGGCTGTCCACACACACACACACACACACACACAGACACACACACACACACACACAAAAGCAAATAAATAAAACAAAAAAATATAAAGCAAAATAAACCTAAAAAAATGTACATTTAATAAATGAGAAGTATATATTTCTATAATGAGAACGTTAGAAGCGATGGAGGTTATTCAGGGCCACCAATCAGTGACGGTTCTCACTCCCAGTAAGACGTATGGAAAACTGAACTAAAATCCCAGGTTCAGCTAGCAGAGAAACGGAATAAATGTTGTTATTTGCGTGCTTAAAATGTCTGATATACCTGCTTTCACAGTAGAAATATGCAGGAGAAGGATACCCTCTTCCTTTATAATTGTTTATTTTTCGTTCAATTTCTGTTTTTACTCTGCATGTTGAATAATTCTCATTGAAAATTATTATTTCTTGTTTTACATACCTCTTCCAATGTAAAGGTAGGAGTAGGCTACTCAGGAGTACCTCATGCCATTTGCACAGGCCCTCAAAAGTGTTAAATACTTAATATGTACTGGTTACTCTTTCAGTTGTTAGAACAATCTTTGGTATTTCACAAATATTTCAAACATATATATTGAGACTATGAAGGCTCTCTGAAAAGCAAAACCTGAAAAAACAGAAACGTATTTGTCTTTATGTTTTATGAAATTGTATTTATTCATTTTCTTCTGATTATTGACATATCTTGGTTTGGGAACATAATGAATCTCTAAAATGTTGTTTCATTTGTTGAATGAAAGCACTAAAAAAGGGACAGAACACATGGAAACTCATTGCAGTAAATTAAATTCCCCTTAAACTCTGTGAGATCATATAAACATTAAATCTTATCATGTTTCTGCTGTAAAATCTGAGAGGCAAAAGCTGAAGTCTTTGGCTAGACAAAGACTTGTAAAATATTACTGATTTATAAACAAAATCCTTACTATGTCTAAGTTAAGCATAAAAGCTAAATAAGGTGTGAGCGTCTACACTAAAAACAGTGTATTGTCTACCAAAATTCTCGCTTACATTGGGCAACGTAGTCACTTATTGGCTAAACTATAAGATGAAAAGATAATGGGTCATTTCAACAGAAGAAACAGAATGTGGAAAGAAATCCACTTATTGATCCAAGCACTGAATAGTTTGATGAGTGAGTAATAAACTTCTTTTTTTATAATGGTGGCAAGAACACCTAAGATGAGACCTACACTCTTAATAATTGTTTAAGGGCACAATACAGTATGAGTACAGAATATGTGATATATAAATACAATGGCATATTATTCAGCCTTAAAAACAAGGAAATCTTGCCACACGCAACAACTTGTCCTTGAGGACATTATGACAAGTGAAATAAGCCAGTCATAGGGGGATTAAACTCTTAAACTATAGAAATTTGGAGGGTGGTTTTTCAGAGCAGCCAGTTTTGCCTCCTCTAATACAGTGGGTATGTGTATTCATTTAAAATGTGCATTTCTTATAAGTAGTCTTGAAATATTTTAAGGGATGAAAAAAGGCAGAACTCTTGACTCCATGAAGCCTACATTTTCATAGGAGGGAGTGAGGCAAAAAAGGGTTAAGCGAATATGTGGACATGCTTTATTTTAGGAAATTAAGCATCAATAAGCAGTGTGCACTGAAGTGACTGAAGATGGTATGGTTATATACCTTAGAGAGGATGTTGCAGCAATGCATATGCCAAGAGGTGATGCTCAAATATGAGTAGTGTAAGAGAACAGCAAGCCAAAAAAGAATGAGGGTGGGCAAACACCTAAGGCTTGGATTTGCTTGACTGTTAAATTAACAGAAAGGTCAGTGTTTCTGGAGCCCCAATAAGATAAGAACGAAATGAGGATGTGCTACAAACTGAGGTTTGAGCTGTACCAACAGACAACTCAAGAAGTATCTTCTAGTAAAGCAGTTTGTATTCCTATCTAAAGACAATGAGAAACCATTAGAATATTAAGCAAGGATGTCAGTGGCTTTGACTTATGTTACATGCATCATTGTTGTCTCTGTCATCTGGTTGATGATGAACTACAGTGGAACCCAGGATAACGAGGATTCTGCAATTTTCCAGGCAGGAGATGAAAATGGCTACAGCCAGAGTGCTCACAGTGCAGGCAGAGAGCAGTTGTTGGACTCATCACAATAATTTATACCGAAAGCATGTTCACAGTGGAATTTGCAATTTCATTTCCTCAAATATCACTCACACAAAAGTTCTATTAGGAAATGGAAGAAAATATTCACCAACTGCTGGTGCTTTCCAGAAGTGTTTTGGTATAGATATAAGTTAGGTGTATTTGGTAATCTTCCTATATTAAAATTTAAATAATCAATTTCATAAGTGAGCAGATCATTTTGCATATAATTTAAAAATTCTCAAACAAAAGGCAAATACAGTGGGTAAATTGTTCTTCAAATATTTGTATACCTTTGTGGGCTATATGTAATTGAGTACAAGGGAGTTGCATAATTTGGAAAATATTTTTGTCTACCCTTAAGAATTTCATTAACTACAACAGTGCTTTTAGAAAATGACAGACTGACAGACATGGAAACTTCACACAAGAAGCTTCAAGTTGTAATTTTTTTTCCTAACGAGAATGTTATCTGGATTTTTATCTCTACATGAAATAAGGCACTAATACTTTGGTACTTTATTAAAATGTAGTGTCACTTTGATGAATTAGGTAATGGGCTAACATCAATACATCAAAACAATGAGTTTCAGGAGAGATTCAAAAGGCCTTATGAGCTTAAATCCAAAGATATTGAACATTGAATGCTAAGTAGCGATTAGCATCAGAATTTGAGAATGTTAATGTGTGCACATGAATTAAATCTCAAATGCATTAGAACTATTCCAAAAGCTATGTTTACAGAACAGTATTCCATACATTAATTAATATCAAGAAAAAAATTCAAAATAATTATATACATGTGAATAATGGAATGTGTATCAAAAATCTGTGTGATTAAATTTGCGGTTTTTCTCAGTTTGGTTTAAGAACAAAGTTGGGCAAATATGAAATCAGGTACTTGGCAACTTGTGTGATAATACAAAGTAGATCTATAAAGAAGTTCATTTGGATAATACAGAATCTGAACTTGGGGGGTTATTTTGCTTGATGAACTACAATGATTGAAAGCATAGTCCAGATCCACTGGACAACTATACATTTTTTTTCATGGTTGGGAATTTTCCTTTTTTTTCCTCTGGTTGTTATTGGCTTGCACTAAGATCTCCTTCAGTTTAGTTTGTTGCAAGCCTCAATAGTTCTCGTCAATATGTAAGAATGGAAAAATTCTTATAGTCTATACTCTACCTTTCACCCTAACTTTAATTATTTGGAATCTACGAGATGTGGTCCATAAAATGCTGTAGTATAACTATGACATAGGTAATAACTTTAGCAAAGAAAATGAGTTATGATAACCCAAATGTAGCTATTAATCTTGTAACAGCTATGGTAGAAATATAGAAGAAATTTGTGTTCTTATACTAAGTGTATGTGTATGCATTTCTGTGAGTGTGTGCAGGTGAGGTAAGATCTCATAGTTATTTGAGTCACAAGACAAAGGAAAGAGACTTTGCTTCCCATTATTTGTAGTAGTTACATTCAATAGCATCACCATAAACATTGAATTAGTGGATACTGAAACACTATTCCTAGGGAAGTTAGAGGTTGGGTTCCTGGAAGCCTCTGGTCAAAACATTTATCAACTCATCCATACATAACCTTGTTTCATGTGAGTTTCTTTTTAAAGACAACTTATTTAATATATATTGTTGACTCATTAACTCATTAACAGGTAACATGCTAACTCATTCATGAATGAAGCTTACCTAAACATACTTATTTTCTCTGTAAGATACATTATAGCCTTCTTTCACTTCAGAAAACTGCACAGCACTTCAGCTGTACACTTAGAAAGCTGTCTTGAACAGCTGGGATCACCATCACCACCAAGGACAATAGACAGAAAAATGTGAAAAATGTGGTACTAATTATCATGCAAAAAGGTGATGTTTACAGTATTAGAGCTGAGATAAGAAGGCAGAGAATCCCCTTGTTTAACCTCAACTGGGAATGTGAGCATCAGCCACTCAAATTTTTCACCATTCTGTCCATAAGCATGTCCCAAAATAACCTCAAAACGCTGCAAGTGTTGATTTAGGGTTACAAATACAGTTAGTGAGTAGGCAAATTCACAAATACAGAATTGCTAATAATAAGAATCAACTGTTTGCACTGGAGAGCAGACGTGTTTGTGAAAGAAAAGAACCACAATAGAACAAATCCCCGTTTTTATAGAGGAAAGTGACATTTTTGAGGTAAAAATCTTCATCTTAGTTCTCAGGCTCTTCAGAGAGTTGCGACTATATGAGGCTTGACTTTCTAATGTTATGATTCAAAAGTGTGAAAGAACATTGGTTTTCTGTTATGTAAAGAACAGTGAACTAAGAATTAAAATAAAATTCTTCTCTTAACACTTACTTGTCCTCAAATAAATCACTAAGAGGCTGTGAGAGGGTTGTCCCCCTTAGCTGTGAATCGGGGTTAATAATATTTGCCATGCCTACATGCCTGTCTCCTAATCATTGAAGAAAAATACACTGAGGACCCATTATAAGTCAGCACAACTGGAATGGAGTTTTGATTCTGTGACTCCAGCTATGTTGACTCATGCCAGTCATAAATTCCACTCTGGCACAGAAATTGGAGGAGATATATTACACATCAATTCATAAAATATCATTTGAGCACCTCTGTTATCTTAGGCAATATGTTAATTGCAAGCATGTAGCTGTGGACAAGATAACCACAATCTGCTCTCTGGGGAATAATGGCTTATGGTGCCTCATCAATCACAATGTGCAAACAAGTTGCTGGATTTTGTACATACTTGTATAGGGCTACTCAGATTTCTCTAATGACCATTAGAAAAAATCTTATATTTAAACAGAAGCATCCATTGGCTTGAAATCCTTTGTGGTTAAAAATATGGCTGTCATTTTTAAATCAGTGGAGAAGAGGAGATTCCAAGGGGGCGCTATTCCATCATTGAAATAGTCTCTTAAGATCATTGATATTGAGATATCAATCACTGAATTAATTCTGAAATTTCTTAGTTCCCCAAAATGTTCTAAATAGACTTGACTGCTATAGACAGGATAAAACAAATATACTATGTCTTTATAATTTTATAATATAATTTTTTAAAAATGGAAGGTAAAAGAACTTACTGCCTATATTTTGAATTTAAAATTTAAAGAGAGCAAACTGATCTGGAAAGGAAAATTGAACAGCCTGTAAAGTGTACACACACACACACACACGAAAACAATAGATACAAATACAGATGTGTGTACATGTGTGTATAACAATTTAAGATGAATTTTTATGTTTATAGAGCATATTTTTGGGACTTATATTATGTTCGTTAAGTTTTTTTCTTTTCATTGGTGTGAAATTTACCAGGATTACTTGAACCTAAAGGCAGGGACATCTGTCTGACTTTTACAGCTAAGTTCTATGCTGAAAACTTCACCTCTTTCTCTATCCATATATTTTAGTAGGCCATGAAACTTGGAATATGATTATTATATATGAAAAAACTCACCATTATTCCATTATTGTTATTAAAAAAATGTAAAATTAAAAATAAAAATACTCTGAGTGTTGGTCAACACTATTATCACATACCAGTTGCAAAATCCAAAGGAGAAGCCATATGCTTGAGACACTTTCCACCCAAACATCACAGTCATTTCTGATGGCTGTGCATCAGGAAATGTTTGGG
Organism: Equus quagga; assembly: GCF_021613505.1. Classification (NCBI taxonomy): domain Eukaryota; kingdom Metazoa; phylum Chordata; class Mammalia; order Perissodactyla; family Equidae; genus Equus; species Equus quagga. The sequence goes on along the minus strand of NC_060287.1, from coordinate 18,094,213 downwards.
ACACTTAAGCAGCCTTCAAACTTAACTGACAAACTCGGAAATCTGAAGGACATTTGATTAAAATTTATAATATCTTACTGTGTGCTCTGGGATTAATATTATTTTAGGAAATAAACTGAATTACTGGGATACTTTTAAAATTTCACATTAAACAGTTACATAAAGTTTAATGGAGATAAATTTACCTATTTACCCCTCTATCCACCTATCCAAACTTTATGTTGATCTTACATTTAAGCTTCTTTATTTATATAATATGAAGGAAGATGTGTTATTGTCTGAGAGAGGAGCCATATCATTTTCTAAGGAACTTAACAGGTATTTTTAAGGAAAAATACTAAATTTCGGAAAAATCAAGTATGTTTTTACAAAGATAAAGATTAATATTAGTGCTTCTATATACCTGAAATGTTTATGAATGAGCTTGTACTTAATCAATTTCAAAAAAGTTAACAGAAATAAATTGATTAGTACAAATCCTATTTTTAAATGGATTGTGTTATCTAACTTTGCACAAATTGCTCTCTTCCTGATGTCTGTCAACTTTACCTGCCTTCTCTGTGGAAAAGTTCCTAAATTCACTTTATAAATATAGCGGTGACAACAGTCACTTAAAAGATAAGCATAAAGTATGTTGTCACTGCTGATGTGTTTATGTTACACCTGCATTGCAACTGGGACAAATATTTTTGTCTTGAAAACAAAGACAGGTGAGCTTGAAGTACTTGTCTGTTTTAACCATTGAGCCATTAAATTTTTAATGACTTTAAGGTTTTAAATTATAAACAACTTTCTCAAGCTTTTTTTGGATCTGTGTAAAAAGTGGATTGATGTGAAAAAGAAATATATACAACGAAGCAAACAGGAAAATAATATAGTCTTATTTTGGTTGTTCAAACTGACATTTCCCAGGTAGCACCAGGTGATAGGAAAATAATAAGTTAGGCTGTGCACAGGCTTTTTTTTTTCACTTCCAAAAATTAAATGACCCAATTTGACTTCGGGGTCACTCCAAAGACAGCAATTTCAAGTAAGTTACTTATTACACTATGCATTCGAAAGCATTTAAAAGTGATGCCAAAGTATTTTAAATCTATTTCTTCTCAAAGCTATCTCAATTTTTTATTTATCAGGGTACAGTCAGGAAAACAAACTCACGCCAGGTAATTCCACAGAGAGAATTTACTATGGGAAATGAGCTCCAGAATTTTATAAGAGGAAAAGGAAAATTATGGGACAATGAGGAAATCTCCATTTTAACAGCAACAAGAGGCTACTACCACTCTTAGGACTGAAGAAATGTAGGGAGGAAGTGAGGGTACCAGTTCCAAGGAGCTAGAACTCCTGGTGAATGGTGGGACCATAGCAGATGTGCCTGTCAGGGGCTGGGACCGTGGAAGCATAGTTAGTGTGGTGGGAGCTGCAGATGTAGAAGAGACGCAGCTTCTGCCAGAGACGCTACCTAAGGAAGAAATGTGTAAGAAACACTCAATCTTCTAATTTTCTTCCATCTCCAAATCTCCTCCTAGTGTCTCCTATCGACTGAACCTAGCCGGAAGTCAATAGGCAAGGGAGCCTGGGAAAAGTGTGCAGCCCCCACCGTTATGCCAAGAAGAGCAAAGAGGAGGCAGTAACTAACACAGTCCTCTTCTAAAAGCTTTGATCTATTTATGTACCTTGTATTTTTAAAGTTTCTGATGCCCCTCACTGCCAATAGTAGAGGAGTCAGTTAAGCCTCCTCAGTAAGACCTTTAAGTTCTTTTGCAGTCTACACCAGCCTAATTTTCCAGACTGGTCTTCTGCCACTTCCTAACTTTTTGCTCTAACACAGAGGTAAATAAACTAAAATGCTAGTTGTTTACCACACAGAGTAATTTCCGGTTACTAATCTTTATCACATTATTGTTTTTACCTGGAAGACCTTTGCTGGCTCTCCTCCTCACCCCAACACTTCTCTAGTCTATGATTCTTAACACTTAGGAAGCCAATTCAAATGTGTCATTTCTGTGGACAGTGTTTTGGTATGCAGATAGAATGAATTACTTTATAGTGATCAACCATATTATTAGTATAATATTTATATTATTACTAGCAATACATTTTCATGTCCAGTAATAAATTGAACTTCTTCAGGGCAGAGACCAAGTCAACAAGCATAGTGAATGGATTGTTATCAGTACTCAATAAATGTTAAATATGTGAATGTATTATGTTTGCCTAGAATCTAATAAATTATATTTGTCTAAGAAAATTTCCAATGTATTAATCATTGTGGTGACTTTATTTATGCACCTGCAGGATTAATGCTTTGCACTAGTCAAGATTTACACTGAAATATAAAAAAGCAAAATATTTTATTTCCTTACTATCACTTTCTTATTAGTATTTTATCAAATTTTCCTTTAAAAACACTTTTTCCCAATAATACAATATTTGCAATCTTGCATGGTTGATAGAATATCATTATTTTCTTTGCAAACTGGTAAATGATCAATGATGCCTTCAGCAATCAAAGAAAAGCTATCATGACTTTGAGCTTTATTAACGATAGCCTTCATTTCTTTTCAACTCACATCCATCTCCTCTCTGCCAAGAGCTTGAATTAAGAAGTTCCATGTTGTGCAAGAACTCAGTTCTCCAGCCATAAATATCTTGAGTTAAGGATAAACTCTTGACTCAACCTGGGAGGAAGTACCCCTTGGAAACGTCTGCAGTCGCTCTCCCTCTGGCATTATGTTTGCATTTCAGGCAAGAAGTTGGGGAAGCAAAGTTTTTCTCAATAAATCTCTGTTAGATCTCACTTTGTGTTTCTTTGGGCAGAAATACGTTACATGGTGACTCCTACATAAAAGGAAGTGAGAAATTATGTTCTTGATTTTCAATCTCCATAGTAGAGGAAGGAAATGGAGAAAAGAATTGAGACTGTATGCTGAATGAGCCAACTCACAGTATCTAACCAAAGAACATGGGGATTTGGAATTAAGAAACATAGTGAGACAGCAGAGCACCTGTAAGGCAACCAAATCTCTTCCCTAAGCTACATGCAGACCAAATTATCCAGAACAGAAAGTAAGAATTTTGCAGAGGGAAATGGTATGTAGACATGAAACTGAAAAAAGAGCAGAAAGAAAAAAAGACCATGTGGTCCCAGGGCAAAGAGGGAAAGAGAACAGCTGTCTGAAGCTGTTTCATTTGTGAAGTAGCCCAGCTATCATTTGAGTAATAAGATTCCCAAGACTCATTTGCATCCTCTACAAAGTATTGCCTTTACTTAAGATGGCTCGAGAGGTTTTTTGTTTCTTTACAACTAAGCTTCCTGACTTATATAAGAGCTGAGATGGAGAGCAGTGTAAGTGGAAAGTCTGCCAACATCTGCTCTATTTCTTTAGTACATGCTCCTGCCCTCAAATACTCTATGAACATAGAAGAAAACCCATTCAGTGAATATATGTATTAGATTCACTACTATTTTCTCCATTTGAAATTATCAGCAATCTTGTGAAGAATCCTTTTAAAGGATAACGTTCTTCAACCATCTCAACATTTAGCTAATCATTTAGCATTTAATGGGAATCAGGCAGACGCAAAATTAAAAAAGACGAAAAGCAATGAAACATCTGTACTTATTCTAGTTACCTCATGACACACTACTTTAATTCTTAGTAATGTCAACTCCTGTTGTTTCATTTGTAAATATTAAGACCTGTGAAAATGCAACTACAGATTATCACTGATCATTCGATTAATGTGATTTCTTTCTCCTTCTACTTGATATGCTTCATTTCTGTTTGTTATTGAACCCATCTCTATGGGACATTAGAGAATCTAACAGAGGCATGCATTAACCCAAATATTACCTGGCAGATTTTAGCTGTTCTCCCTGTGGAAGTTCTTTTACTCCCTTACACTTTTTCCAGCATCTTTCCTAAAGCAACACATTTGCTTAAAGGATCAACAGCTCTTTTTGAAAAGAGGCATCTGATTGCAGTAATAAAGTACACAAAAGTAAACTTTAAAAATATATAGCCTATTAGAATTATGCAATGGTTGAAAATGGATAAAAGTACAGCCTGTATTTTTTCTTTTATCATTTAGCATGATTCAATATTTGGTGATAGATAATATTGAAAGAGAAATTTTATTTTTCTAAAAGTTCTGAGTATTTTTTAATAACTTTTTATGACACTAAGCATCCCACAGGCAATTTCCATTTAAATTTTGTCCACTAATTATGCATCCTATGGATGCATTTTCCACATGTGTCTGTATGTGTAATATACATTGCATGTCATACATATGCATATATATATACATATACTTACGTGGGTTAAAATATCTTAAGTAAAGGAAATAAAAAGAAAAATGACGACCCGGGTACCAATTCTACCTCTCATTTATCAGATGCATGCTTTGGGATTTTTAAGAAAAACTTTCAGAGTTTTATCTTTCTCATCTGGCTGTTCAGAAGATTAAATAAGACAAGCGTGAATTATGCAAGTCTTACTCCATAACACTCCTAGTGGGATTTCTGTAGACATTCCTGTTATTGTGGATAGTATAAGTTCCTCTTTTTATTTCCTTTTATTTCTTAAAAATAGTTACTATGTTAGCCAACATGTTTATTTGTTCTGAATTTAATGTAATGGTGATGTGAATTTAACAATATATATTAAAAACCCAAAGTAGGCATGCATTTTTACTTAAAAATGCTACTTCCAGGAATTTATCCTTAGGAAATAATTGGACATTTAAACTGAGAATTAGTATAGTTCTCCAATGGAATATTATCCAGTCACTAATTATATGAATAAAGATATATACTTATTGATATAAAAAGTTGTTCTTCAATTTTTGATGTGTTGATAAGTGTGAAGATGGAGAAAAAACCCCTAAAAGAATGAATACTATAAAGCTTTGGTTTTTTTTGTAAAAATCAAAATTTTGTGTGTCCACATTTGAAGATGTGTATCTGACATGTTCCCCAAATTCCAGTCCTTAAAAAAAGATCATTAATACTTGAGTAGACATCATCAGATCTCTTATCCCACTTGATTCCTGGAACCCCAGTTTTTTACCCCAGTTTCCTACCCCAATTACTAGAAAATCTTTCATTAATGCTTAAAATGTTCACAAATCCGTGTCAGCCATTATTGAAGAAAGTCATTTGGCTCTATTCTAATACCCCATGATTCTTTAGTCATTATCCCCTGTTTTTCCTAAATATCTTTCAAGCTGGTCTACATAATTTCATCTCTACCACTATCAGCATTCTCCACTCCACTATCTTCACCCACCAGGCTGTGCTAATTGCTTTCTAATAACCACTCCGTCTCTAGTAGAACTCGCTTTCAGCTACAATGATTTTCATAAATGCAAGTTCAGCGTACCCTCTTCCTTAAACTCTCCAGTGGCTTCCTAACATTTTTTAAAGAAATTTTAAATATTTTAACATCAGTTTCCATGTCTCCTGTGACCTGGCTTTTATCTCTTTCTTCAGTGTTGTATCATATTCCTCTACTTCTCACAACTCATCTACCTTGAACTTGTTTAAGTGCTTTGAAAGCCCTCTGTCTACCTCTAGAAAGACTGTTAGTTCCTTGCCAGTGTATATCCCATCCCAAGGCACGAGGGAATCCAGGAAGAAGAATTGAGATGCATAATGTGTAGACTCAGGAAAAGTGTTCTCAGATTGCCATGTTGGCCAGAAACTGGTAGACATGGCAATGATCGCAATAAAAGGTAGAGCAAAGAGGATTTGAAGTTGTTTTACATGTCTGTGATCAAATTATTCACAGAAACATACTTTGTAGACTCTTGTACTTTATAGACTTCAAACTCTACACTTTTTGTTTCAGTGTTGTCATAATGTTCTATTTTTGTGCAAGCCTTATTTGTTTTTCTTTTCTACACTTCACACATATTCTCTTAACTTTCTCTTTTTCTCAACAACCTATCTAAACTTTATCTTAAGAAAATATTTCTATTTTATTTTACAAGTTTTTAGATCACAGCTTTTAATTTCTCAAGTCTTTTTGAAGTAAATATTGCTTGGGAAATTCCAGAATCAACGTTAAGTTTAGGAAGAACCAACTTGACCCTTAGGAAACTCCATATTATCTAATATTAATATTAGCAGACCCCAATTCCTTACTTCTGCCTTTTCTGATAATGAAAATGTTACTTTTAAGCAATCAAACAAACTTGTTTAGCTCTATTAGATATCTCAACAGCCAAAAGCAATAGAGCTGGACCAAAGAAACTATAGAAGACAACAGACCACATTACACAAATACTGCACCTTCATTCATCATTACAATACCTACATTTTTTTGGAGCTTTTTCTTTTACTCTTCTCTTTTTTGACCTAATAATTTTGTATTTTAACTCTCTGGACCTTGCACATTGCTTGTCTAACATACAATTTGTCTTATTACGTTATCTCTTCTTTCTCCTATGTGTCACCCTACTTCCTGCTAAGTACCTTTACAGGTTCTGACCCATAAATGTTAGCATAGTCCCAGTTATTTATGCATTCCACAATTATTTATCAGTTCTATGAAATGAACTAGACATTGTTCTATATTATTTTTCATATTATTTAATCATAATAGTTTACTTATTATTGTTATATATTATTATATAGATTATTGATAAAATGTATAAAATAAAATACTATGCCCTCAGAAAGTTAAGAATAAGACAGGATAGCAAAACAACATTTTCAATAGATAAGACTCAGGGTTCGATAGAATTAATTCCTGGGGATAAAATGGGAAGCTATCTAAATCAGCTTGGGAAAATGGAATTCTTTTAAGAAGAAATAACACTAAAAAGAGGTTTCAATGATAATTTGACATTATTGAGGAAATATAAAGTTTTGTGTTTTATTATCAGAAGGACAAGAAATTCCATTGGCTGGTCATAATGTAAGGGTCAGATATAGTTAAAGATGGAGCAAGTGAAGTGGAATGAAATATAAATATGACAAACCATTAAAGGAGTTTAGACAGATAGAAGACATAATAGGGTTTACAGCAGAAAGGTTAGCAAACTATGAATGGTAGGTCAGACTATTGAAACTCTAGGAAGGAAGACCAAACAAGTAACCACTTCAATAATTCAGAAGAGAAGTAACCTGGGTTTTCAGAAAGATATAAAGAGGTCCCCATTTGAAGGATATTTATGAAGTTGAATTGAAGGCAGTAAGATACTGAGTTCCTGATTAGACGTAAGAAGAGAAAGATTGATATGAGAGAGAGAAAGAGAGAGACTGAGACTCGCTGCATGGAGTATGAATCACTCCACAGAGTGTGGTCTCATTCAATGAGTTACTCATTTCATCTGACATCTTCCCCACAAGGTGGTGAATGTTCATAATTACAGCCTTATATAAACTCTATCTTTATCATTTTGGGGAATTTATAAATCTATTTTTTTGGTCACAAAGCGTTATCTTCTACAAATTGTCTCGGGGGACAATTTCACTTACTAAATATTCTATTCAATAAACAAATATTGTTTTGATACTATAAGGTAAGAATGATTTTTGGTTATGAGTGTGCAATGGTAAATAAGAGAATTATAGTTCATATCTGCCTTCAGAGTTTTTAACAGGCTATAAGCACATAAAAATAAACAGTAATCACAAATTTGTGTAAGAGTTTTGAAGAAAATGAAAAGTATCTTTTGTAGAGAATAGGTTTCAGAAGTGTGTAGTATGGAAGTGGGAGATACTCCACATCTTGTTCATTAAATACTTTTCAGAAGAGAAGATATTTCAGAAGGGACTAGAAAAAGGAGCGGTGTTATATTCACTCTTTAGGAAGAGGATGGACTCCTACGCAAAATTTGGTTTGGATGTCAAGACTGATGAGGTCACACACACACAACAAAAGAGTATGAAAGGTTGTACTGCTTACATGATGAGGCTCCCTGAGAGCAGAGCAGGCCTCCCACGCTGATCCAAAACTGGCTTGAGAGAGCCAGGAAGGAGACTTGCTTGGGACCATGGGTGGGGCTGTGGTAAGGGTTCCTGTGCACAGAAAGGGCTTGCAGTAGTTTGAAACTCCTATTGGTGCCAAAGGAAAGATCACTTTGGCTTTCTCATCAGCTTGTCCAGATGTAGAGCAAAAGAGGAAGTGGAAGGAGGAAGGCTTACAAACTGTCAGAAGTCAAACATCCAAAAATTGGGATTCTCTTATAAGAAGCTAACTTTGGACAGAGTTGGATGATGCCTGAGGAGAGAGTTTAATTGTAGGAAGATGGGAAAGTAAGCTCTTAGACCTTGAGACCTGAGAGCACTGAGCATGATCAAAGCAGAATGCTAATGTGGACGAAGTGTAGTAAATAAAGTGAGGACATTTCTAAAAAGTTTTTCATTTTCTCCACATTTCTGTGTATTTTTTTTCAACCTCTTAATCAGGATTTCTTTCAGAATAATATGATCAGAAGGGATACCAGCCTTAGCTCTAGAGTAGGATCCTACAGGCTTCCTATTGAGCAATGAATTAACCCTGAGTAGTCAGAGCACGTAATGAGGTCTGGGGAAAGGTGAGAGACCCAGGTCAGCAGGCACATACTTGGGAAGCTCAGGGCAGTTGCTCTTTCCTAATGCATGCAGAGCATTTCAGTATTTTAAAACTAGTGTAGGATCAGCTGGATGTTTACCTTACTTTCAATATTTTCTACAAACAACTGAAGGAGCTGAAAATTCAAACTCTCATTCAAAAGGTAGAATGGAGGTATAAACATTTCAAATAATAATGTTTCCTAAGTTTCAATATAAATATAATGTATAAAAATAAAAGATATTTAATAGACCACTTGCATCCTCTTAGTTTTAAAAACATATAAGATATTGTACAGGGATATGATTAGCCCATATATGAACTAGCATAAATTTTAAAAGATTTCTCTTCCTCTCAGTGCAAATATCCCCATTTTTATTCTCCTGATTTGATGAGGACCACAAGCTAATTTTAGCTCTTATGTGCTACTCAGCGAGTGTCTTTGTGGAGTCTACAACTTGAAATAGCGTATAGATTGGCCTTAATGTTATAATTCTTGAGAAGTGATAATCTAAAAGTTATAATTATTTCAAATTATTAGAGAATAAAAGGGTAGTTGTGTTGCAAGTAATAGCAATGTGTTATCATATCCAGGTATAGATATAGATATGTGGCTGTCTATGTAGATATATATTTTCTAACTTAAAGCATGTCAAAAGAAAATACATGGATATTTCAGATTATTAACATCCAATTCTCCAAAGTCTTCTGTCAGGGGAACAAGAAACAGTCATCACTAGTTAAACCGGCTCGACACAAGGTTGGTTTAAGGAAAGCCATATTCTAGAAAAGAGACCATATTGTAACTTTGAAAAACCTCTGACTAACCCAGCTGGATTTGTGCCCTCCAGGATATCCACTTGTTCTGTAGATTTTATGGTCCTGCTGATGCATATACCTCCCAGCTGCAATACGATGCTAACTTCGTTCTTTTGAGTTCATTAGGAATGTGATGACCCTCAAACAAAGAGTCTGTGTTTACAGCCATCATCAACGACAACTGACAGATCTGGTGTGGGAACTCCCAGTCTGTAACATCAGAGGATCAACGTTCCTAACCCCACCTCTAGAACCCACTGGCCTATATAACTGCTTCAAGATTCTGTGCCCCGCTTAAGATGGTTCTTTTGGACATTAGTGGGCCATCTTCCCTCTTGCTAGCAAGCTGTAATGAAATGCCCTTTCTCTGCCACCGTCTTGCCTCTTGACCATTGGCTTTTGTCTCTCCCAGAGCAGATCGTGCCCTTTGTCTGGTAACACTAATCTTCTGATCTGAAAGAAGGAATTGATGAGAAAAATAACTTCTTCCATTTCTCATTCTTCTCATGAGTAGGTTGATAGTGAAACTATCTCCAACTCAAGAAAGGAAGGATTCTTTTGTATAGTTGCTTTAAAATATCACTAGAAAATCCTTTATCACATTTTGTTTCATAGTTGAGGGACATGAAGCAATGACATACATATATGTATGAGCAAAACCACCAGCTGAAATGAAATTTTATTTGCCTGTGGAAATATGACAGAAAATAACTTGGAATTTCACTTTCTTTGTTACTTTTGTTTTTTAATGAAAATACTAATTATCCTCCATAGGAGCTCTGGTAATATATTATTTAATCTTTCTTTATTGAAATAACCCAAATGCTGTCAGACTATTCAACATAACTTTGTTAGTTTGTAAAAGGCAGTCTTTCTGTCAAATGTGGGAGGTGAGCTTGATGAAATTACCTGACAAAATTCATTGGTAAATAATAATTCAGTTTGCATTATTAAAGTATTTTTCCTTTTATAGTTGTGATTAAAAGTCTTAGCTTTTTCTTTCACATCTTATGACGTTTTGGGAATATATCAGTAAAGCTACAAAAGAATTCTTTTTTCCCATTGAAAGAGTATTTTACATAAACACATCTTAAGCAAAAGGGAAAATTCATTTTTATGGTTGATTTTTCACAGAGACTCATAAAGACAGACTTTTTACTACAAGTGCATAGCATATTTAAATTGAGGAACCCTTCTTATCTAAGAATTGGTTTTCTATTTTCGACAGTACTTTCTGTGAATCCTCTAGCTGTCTATATTTAATAAGAAAGTTTACGACCAAAGAAGTATATAGATTAAATCAAGCACCATAAGCCATTTGAAAGATCAAAGTAAATACCTTTTAGTAAAACTGTATGCCCAGACTATGTTGATAACTGAAAAGTTTTAGTTAAATAAAAAATACTGACATCTTAAAAGTCCACATTCATAAACCTACTTTACCTAAGATTTTGAAAAACTTCTAGGAAGAATGTTGTAGATAACTAAGCCAAGAATATTTTATTTTATTATTTAACAAAATAATCTAATCAGCCGAATTCCCTCTTAACAGAGTAGAAACATATAAATATATATATTTTTTCTTTTTAATGCAGTGTTATTCTACATTTATTTATGAAGAATTTGAATCAAAAGGAACTGATTCAGCCTAAAGGCTTGGCTTATTTCATAGTACTTTTAATGTTGAAATTTTTAATCGATAAGTAAAAAGTTGAAGGTTGACATGTTTTAGAGAGAGAATGTTACAAAACCTTAAACTACATTTGTTAAAAATATGTAATGCATTTTAAAGATTTTTCAAAATCAATTGCTTGGTAAGATAGTTGCTGAATGAATTTTTGCATGCTTCAATCTTAAACAGAAAGATGCAAATGTTAATTATTTATCTAAAATAGTAAAAATATGCCTGCATAAATGTACCAAATATAAACACCAAAATGAAAATAGTTGTATTTAACATTTTACAATAGTATATATTTATAGAATAACTAAAAGCAGTAAAACTAAGGGAGAAATAATTATAATATTTGTTTATTACTTAAAATAGTATTTGAAAATATGTTATAATGAGATAACACATTTGATAAACGTATTAGAAAATATTTCTGTTTAAATACCATACACAATATTTGTCTCAAAAAATTAAATATAGTTGCTTAAATTTAAATTTAAGAGAAATTTCACAAATTTTATTTTTAGATATATATTTTTAGTGTAAAGCCTTTTATATTAAAATTATAAAATAAAATTTAAAATTATTTTTTCTTTTTCACTGGAAAATCTAACTTTGATTTTCAAAATTGAGATGAAATGAGCTTAATTAAAACAAAATGTAATAAGGAGAATGCACTTATTTTGTTGGAGTTTCTCCGTCACTCAGTCATTCTGTTTTAATTATCTAGTATTAAATTGACAAAGTTAATCATGAATTTGACATGCAGAAGAAACTATGTACAGAAGACTGTAAAACCATAGAATTAGAAAGAGAATGGACATTATAAAAGAAAGTGCTTGTATATTTAGGTCGTGGCACCTAAACATATTTTAGTTAAAAAATATAATCATGGGGGCTGCCCTAGTGGTGCAGTAGTTAAGTTACATGTTCCACTCTGGGGGCCTGGGCTTCATCGATTTGGATCCTGGGTTCAGACCTACACACAGCTTGTCAAGCCATGCTGTGGCAGGCGTCCTGCATATAAAGTAGAGGAAGACGGGCACAGATGTTAGCACAGGGCCAGTCTTCCTCAGCAAAAAGAGGAGGATTGGCAGCAATTGTTAGCTCAAGGCTAATCTTCCTAAAAAAAAAATAATAAATACAATCCTATCTACCTTGTAAACCATCTCATCATTCCAATCTCCATTTGGTGTGTCAGTTAACTAGGGCTTGGGTAACTTACTCACTTTAGCTCAAACAACCATGTTGAGGATTCTTTCTAGTGGCAGATGGCAGATGCTATCCTTGTCCCAAATATAACTCACACATCTCTCAATGTGCAACTTCTAAGTGCCTAAGGCTCTTGTTTCTGGAACTGATGCAAGCTGAACTATCAGCCTGAAGTGCCAAGGAATGAACACCATCATTCAATGATTTTTCATATTTCATGTAAACCTACTGTAGGTATCTTTACCATCAGATAGGATGATTTTGAAGTGTGTTCTTTTGCATTGTTTCCCAAGTTTTTTTGTGGGATTAAGGTCTTTATTCTTAATCACTATACATAAAAGTCTAAGCTGACTATGCCTGGTAGCCACAAGAAAGATATAAATATGGCACATTATTTCTCTATACACTATGTTGACTTTTAATTTAAAATAATTTATCAGGTTTGCAAACCCATTAGTTTTAAATTTATTCAATTTAATTCAGCAGGGTTTACGAGCACTAATAGGAGCTCAGTGTTGTGTCAGTTCCAAGGATGGGTCTCAAGTCTTTCTTAGACATTCTTTATGCTTCGCAGTGTTCTAAAATGATTACATTTCTATTGAACATTCCTAAAGATAGAGCACATTCTGGCCCATAACATAAAACTCACCTTAACAAATTTAAAAGAATAGACATCATACAAAGCATGTGCTCAGACCACTATGGAATTAAACTAGAAATCAATAATGAAAGATAGCTAGAAAATCCCTAAATATTTGGTGATTAAATGATACACTTCTAAATAACACATGTATCAAAGAAGAAATCTCAAGAGAAATTTAAAAAATACTTTGCACTAAATGGAAATGAAAATACAACCTGCCAATATTTGAGGGATGCAGCAAAAGCAGTGCTTATAAGAAAATTATAGCACTAAATGCATATATTAGAAAAAAAGAAAGATCAAAATCAATCATCTCCATGCCAACCCTAGGAAATTATAAAAAGGAGAGACAATATAATTCAAAGTAAGCAGAAGAAAAGAAATAAAAATCCAAGCAGATATCAATGAAATTTACAACAGGAAATGAACACAGAAAATTAAAGAAACCAAAAGTTGATTAAACAAGTTGTTTTAAAACAAGATTTAAAAGCTTCTTCTTCAAGCAGACCCCCAGACTAACCAAGAAATAAAAGAGAGAAGACACAAATTACTAGTATAATAAATGAACCAGGGTCATCCTTACCAATCTCATGAATATTAAAAGGGAAATAGAATATGATAAAAACTCTATTCTCCCAAATTTGGTAACATAGATGTAATGGGCTAATTTCTTGAAAACCACAATCTACCAAAACTAGTTTAAAATGGAGAAATAGATAATGTGTATGTGTGTGTGTATATATATTTATATGTTTATATATTTAATCTATAATTAATAATCTTAAAAAACAGAAAGCACCAGTTCCAGATGGTTTCACTGGTAAATTCTACTAAACATTTCAGAAAAAGTCATTCCAATTCTCCAAAATTTCTTTGAGAAAATGAAAGCAAAGGGAATACTTCCTATTTCCTTCTATGAGGACATAATTATCCTAATACCAAAACCAGACAAAGACATTAAAAGAAGGGAAAACTACAGACCAATATCTCTCATGAACATAGATGAAAAAATCCTTAAAAAATTTAACAAACTGAATCTAAATGTGTATAAAAACAATTATATGCCATGACCAGCTTGGATTTATTCCAAGAATGCCACTTTGGCTCTACATTCAAATATCAATTGATGTAATCTATAGCACCGACAAGCTAAAGAAGAAAAATTATATGATCATATAAGTAGAGCAGAAGAAGCATTTGGCAAAATCCAACACTCATACATGATACAAACTTTCAGAAAACTAGGAATAGATGGTACCTTCCTCTATGTATTAAAGAACATCTATGCAAAACCTACAGTTAACATCATGCTTAGTGAGGGGAAGCTGGCAACTTCCTGCTAAGGCCAGGAACAAGGTAAAGATGTCCCTTCTCATCACTCCTATTCAACATCATATTGGCAGTCCTAGCTAATGTAAGATAAGAAAAGGAAATAAAAGGGATACAGATTTTCAAAGGAAAGGAAAACTCTTTGTTCACAGATGACATAATTGTAAATGTGGAAAATCACAAAGAATCAACAAAATAACCTGCTGGAACTATTTAGTGATTATAGCAAGGCTGTAGGATATGAGGTTAATATACAAAGGTCAATTGCTTTCCTATATACAGTAATCTCACCTTATCCATAGGGGATAGATTCCAAGACTCCTCAATGGATGCCTAAAATCACAGAGTACCAAACTCTGTATATACTGTGTTTTTCCCTATGCATACATATTTGGGGTTCAACAACAAAACCAGTGTGAATTTCCTTTTCCTTCTTCACAATTTCATGGATAGAAGATCGTTCTTATCATAGATCTTAGTAACCTCAGCATACAATTTTTTTCTTTATTAAGTTGAGAACTTTCACCTTTTCATTTAAAGGAAGCACTTCACAGCTTCTCTTTGGCATATTCATATTACCAGCATCAGTACTCTTGCACTTTGGGGCCTTTATTAAGTAAAGTAAGGGTTACTTAAACAGAAGCACAGCATTACCACAACAATGGATCTGATGAGTGAAATAGCTACTAAATCACTAGTGGGCAAGTAGCACATAGAGCAAGGATAAGCTGGACAAAGGGATGATTCATGCCCTGGGTGGGACAGAGCAGTATGGTGCAAGATTTCATTACACTACTCAGAATGGTATATAATTTAAAAATTATAATTTATTTATTTCTGGAATTTTCCATTTAATATTTTCAGACTTTGACCACAAGTAACTGGAACTATGGATAAGAGGGGGCTACTGTAAAACAAATAAGCAATTGGAATTTGAAATTAAAACCCAATGCACTTTATATCTTCACCCTCCAAAAATGAAAATGAAATGCTTAGATATAAATCTAACAAAATATATACAACATGGATATGAGAGAAACTATGAAACTCTTTAAAAGAAGTCAAAGAATATCTAAATATATGAAGAAATATCCTAAGTTTGTGATAAGGAGACTTGATATTGTTAAGATATCATTTCTTCCCAATTTTATCCATAGATTCAATGCAATCCCCCACAAAATTCCAATGTTACTTTGTGACATCAACAAACTGATTCTAACATTTTCTGGTAAGGAAAAAGAGCCAGAATAGTCAACACAATATTGAAGAAGAAGAAGAGTTGGAGGACTAACGTGATTGACTTCAAGTCTTACTGGAAAGCAACAGTAGTCAAGACAGTGTGATATTGGTGAGAGAATAGTAAAATAGATCAATGGAACTAAATAGATAGTGCAGAAATAGACCCACACAAATAGAATCAAGTGATCTTTAACTAAAGACTGGAGAAGATTGATTGGAGAAATTTTAACAAATGGTACAAGAACAACTGGATATCTACATGCAAAAACTAAAAAAGGATCTAGACATTGAGTTAAACCTTTTACAAAAGCTTTTTATTACCTCTTTCAACCAAAAGCATCACTCATAAAAGAATAAATTGATAAGTTAGATTCTGTCAAAATCAATAACTTCTGTTTGTGAAGACACTATTAAGAGAATGAAAAGAGAAGCCGCAGATAGGGAGGAAATATTTGAAAAGCGCATATAGAATAAAGGACTTGTACCAAATATATGTATATATCTCTCTCTTCTTAAAACTCAACGGTACAAAAAACAACTCAATTGAAAAGCGGTCAACAATCTGAACAGACAGCTAACCAAAGAAGGCATACCAATGGTAAATAAGCATATGAAAAGATGTTCAACATTATATGTCATTCAGCAACTGCAAATTAGATTAATAATGAGATACCAGTATGCACCTATCCGAATAGGCGTTGTAATATGGCTAAAATCAAACAAACAGGCAATACCAGATGCTGGTGAGGATGTGGACCGTCAGGAACTCTCATTCATTGCTGGTGGCATGCAAAATGGTACAGCCACTTTGGAAGACATTTAGTTTTTTATAAAGCTAAACATAGTTTTAGTATATGACTTAGCACTTCACTGTCTTAGGTATTTGCCCAAATGAGTTGAAAAGTTAAGTCGACCCCAAAATTTGCATGCAAATGTTTATGAGCATGTTTTATTATAATTGTCAAAAATTGAAAATAGCTAAGGTGTTCCTTAGTGATGGATAAACAAATTGTGTTACATCCATACAACGGAATATTGTTCAGTGATAAAAAGAAGTGAGCTCTCCAGCTATGAAAAGACATGGGGGAAACTTAAATTCACACTGTTAAGTGAAACAAACTAGTCTGAAAATCTGTACGATTCTAACCATATGGCATTCTGGAAAAGACCCAACTATAGAGAAAGTAGAAAGTTCAGTGGTGGCCAGTGGTTGGAGATGAGGAAGAAGGGATAAAGAGGTGGAGCACAGAGGATTTTAGGTCAGTGAAACTATTCTGTATGATCCTATAATAGTGGACACGTGACATTACGCATAGAACTGTATGTACGTCAGAAAGTGTGAAACCTAGTCTGAACCATGAAATATAGTTAATACCTCATTGTTGGTTCACCAATTATAATGAATGTACCCCACCATTGCAAGATGTTAATAACAGGGAAAACTGAAGACAGGGAAAGGGAGTATATGACAACTCTTTGTACTTTCTGTTTAATTTTTATAAAAAGTTAAATGTACTCTAAGAAAAGTCTATTTGGTTAGAAATAAAAATCACCAATCCTCCCCACCCCCATAAAAAAAGAATTACATTTCCAAGTCTTTTGCTTATGGTTAACTTTTGAAAATACGAAGTACGTTTAAAGTTAACTTATGCAATAGCTAGAGAAAGTATATTTAAAAAATTGCACTACAGTGAATTGGACAAAGAGTAAACAATACAGACCTTATACAGCCTTCCCTGATCACCCTATTTAAAATCCTATCTCCCCAAACCTGGAACTTGCTATTGACCCTTTTAGGCTGTATTTTTATCCATAGTATAAACCACTGTTTTATCTACTATATGTTTTGCCACATGTCCTCTCTCACTAGAATGTCATTTCCTTCAGAGCAAATACTTTTGATTGGTTTGTTAACTGCTGTGTCTCCAGGGCCACGTGCAGCACCTAGAACATGGTCAGTGCATTGCATGTGGTTGGATACGTGAATTAATAGGAAAAGATTAAAATGGATGTGTGAAACAACAGAAAATATATTTACTGGTCTCTGTTCTCCAGTTCCCAGCTCAGAGTTCCTAACACCCTTGTAATTTCCCAAGTGGTAAGAGTGCCAGGAGCATCTTTTTTCGAATATTTGGTCTTTGACCCTGGTTCCTGACATGGAATTCCTACATGCCTCGGAATTTCCTGGGTGATAGGGGTGTCTTTGTTCTAAGGAGGTGACTCTGGGTGGGCTTCTGGATGGGGGCTGTTCAGTAGAAAGATCAAGCCATGAATAGAGGCTTGAAACAGTCAGCTCCATCTCCCATCCTACGGGAAAGAGAGAGGGGCTCGAAGAGGAGTCAACGACCAATCATGCCCACATGATGAAGCCTTCAGAAAAATCCCAAAAGTACAAGTCTCAGGGAGTTTCTGGTTGGTGAACACATCCACACACCAGGAGGGCAGCACATCTCAGCCCCACGGGGTCAGAAGCTCCTGTGCTCGGGACCCTTCCAGACCATGCCTATATATGTCTTCATCTGGTTGTTCATTTATGTCTTTTATCATATCTTTTAATATGCAATAAAGTGGTAAACATAAGCGTTTCCCTGAGTTCTGTGAGCTGTACTAGGAAATGATGGAACCCAAGCAGGGGATCATGGGAACTTCTGATTTAGAACCAGTTGGTCAGAAGCACAGGTGACACCTAGACTGGCTACTGGCTTCTGAAGTGTGGGAGTCAGTCTGGTGGGACTGAGCCCCTAACCTGTGGGGTCTACACCAACTCCAGTTAGTGTCAGAATTGAACTAAATTGTAGGACACCTAATTCTCACACCAAGAGAATTGTTTGGCGTAAGGAGAAAAAACACAGATGTGGTGTCAGAAGTGTTGTGAGTGTGGTAGAACAGTGTGAGTGCAGGAGAAGCAGGGAGTTTTTTTGAGATAGGCTGATAGTTACAAATTTAAGACTGTTCATAGAGCAGGTTGGATTAGGGCTGGTCTTTAAATGATCTGTAAGACTTGGAGAGAAGCAGAAGAGAAGGACAGGAGACCACACTTGGTGGTAACACTATAATTTTAAAGTTGCAGGGATAAACATTGGGTCATATGGAACAGAAAAGAATTTGGACCAGGTGGACTAGAGAATGGGAGTAAATGCATATAGTATTACAAAAGCAATCCCTGTCAGTTGTAAGGGGCACAGTTCCCAGGTTTTATGATAAGAACCATGTAGATGCTCTGGGTTAAAAGTCAGACTCTATTCCCAGATCCTAAAGCACTGCAAAATCTCCCACAACTGTTTACCCACAAAATCAACAAGGTATTTTGGGTAATTAGTATCAAATTTTTGTCAAAAAGAACCCTTCCTCCATGCGCTCTACACATCACCAAACAAACTACTGTTTTCAGTATTATTTAAATGCAAGGAAAAAAGTGAACAAAATTCATATACAACAATACAAGTAGAAAATTATGTGTTCATTAATTTCTTCATCAGATACATTTATTTTTTTTGGAAGAAGATTAGCCCTGAGCTAACATCTGCTGCCAGTCCTCCTCTTTTTGCTGAGGAATACTGGCCCTGAGCCAAAATCTGTGCCCATCTTCCTCTACTTTATATGTGGGACGCCTACCACAGCATTGCTTGCCACTCGGTGCTATGTCTGCACCCGAGATCTGAACCAGCGAACCCCGGGCTGCCAAAGCAGAACGTGCACACTTAACTGCTGTGCCACTGGGTCGGTCCCTGTCAGATACATTTTTGAACATATAAATATGAACCAGAAAATGTAGATAATTAAGGAATGGGATATGTGTTTGTAAGCACAATTAAATTATAATATTTTCTGCACACACATTGTACAGATATCAAGTCTTAAGAGTGAATGAGTGAAGCAACATATTAAAAATATGTCCAAAATAAGATAAAAGGGTGGGAGAAATAATACATAATTATCGAAGATCAGAGGAGTAAAAAACTGCATATTGTATCTCAAGGGGCAGGTTTATTTCATAATCAGCAGATTTTAAGCCAATACTGAAAGACAGAAGGAAGCAAGGCACAGAAACGTAGGAAGGTGCTCCTGAGAGGGTAAGACTTGCCGCTTGAAATTCATTTGGTGCCCCCAGAGCTCTCCCCACTTGTAGCTGATCTCTACACTTCACTTTAAAGCACAGTTACCTAGCACATGTCCCTAAGTTTTGCAAAAAGTCAGGATTGACTTATTCAACTTAGAATCATCAGTTCTTAGCACTGTAGTTTTTAACTTTCCTAATTTGACTTTAATGAATGCATGCATTTAGGGAACTCAAAGACATTTTAAATAATGAAAACCTCACTAGGTTGAGACATTTTGGGGTTCAAATATCATGCGGTGAATTCCAAAGCCATTTATAAATAGCTGTTGAAATAGTCACTATTTTAAGTGACACTCTAACTTGCTTTAACACTATTTCACCTTGAGCAAAATTATATTTTGTTTTATTTTAGAGGAGCCAAGAAAAGCTTTATAAAGGCACAGGGTAGAAACGCTTATTGAAGATTTATAATACGTATTAAAATTTTGGCAACAAATTCTTGAGGTGGTTTTTATTCTCCTATCATTCGCTTTAAGAAAATGGTGGCCCAGGGTGTCTCAGTTACTCGCCCAAGGCCACGCAGTAAGTAAATGGCAAATAATACCTCCATTTTTCCAAAGATTCTTCTTTTCATATATCACATTAACTAGTATAGAACAGCAGAGGGGCAGAAATGACTTTTTATAAGCCATGGGAATATTTTGTGTCACTCTCTATGAAAAATTTTCAGCAGTGTATTTCCAATCCAGAGTCATAAGGAATAAAGATAAGCCTCTAAAATAGCACGAAATAGCAGCAGAACATGAAATTTCTTGTGCACAATTCCCAACTCTATCAATCAAGAGTTGTGTAACCTTATATAGGTCACATTAACCTCTCTAAGCCACCAAAACTCTCATCTGTAAAATGGAGATTAAAAAATCACATTCATACTGCGGTTATGAAGATTAACTAAAACAATATTTTAACAGCCTGTTAGCCTGGCACATAGAAACATACCATGGGCATGACAGATGCTCTTTTTTACTTTTCACTTATTCCGTTAACCCCTAAACACATATTCAATCATTGAACAAAAGTTCATATAGTATTTGTTATGTGCCAGACACCATATCCAGATACTTGAGGTACTATGATCTACAAAAAGATAGAAACTTAGCCCCCATCCTTTAGAAAACAGAGCCTGAAGCAAATCAAAAAGCTAAGGATTTATTTAGGGGGTGAGAGGCTAGAACATCCGGGTGAGAAACAATGAGAAAGTGAGGTAGGGGCCGGCCCCGTGGCTAAGTCATTAAGATCGTGCGCTCCACTTCAGCAGCCCAGGGTTTCGCCGGTTCGGATTCTGAGCGTGGACATGGCACCGCTCATCAGGTCATGCTCAGGTGGCATCCCACATAGCATAACAGAGGCACTCGCAACTAGAATATACAATTATGTACTGAGGGGCTTTGGGGAGAAGAAGAGGAAAAGAAAAAAGAAGATTGGCAACAGATGCTAGCTCAAGTGCCAACCTTTAAAAAAACAATTAAATTAAATTAAAAAGGTCAAGAAAGATGCTAACACATGTGTATTGATGCATTCTCTTACTGGCTACTATTTAACAAAGAACCCAGAACTGACTCGCTTCTGCAGGTGTGCTGCTTGGTCCACGGAAAAAACATCTCCGGACGAGGTACAAAGTGAACTCATGACTCCGAGCAGTCAATCAGAGAAAACGGGGAGAGGAGTTATGTGCCAAACTCTTTCCTATCTCCTGTTTCTTACTGGACAAAGTTCACTGCACAGGGAAATACTTCACACCCATTTCTGGAATGCAATTGTCACTTGGACATCCCCTCAAGAATCCCAGTTCCCTCCAACTTGCAGTGTGGTGTTTTATCCAAATGTATCAGGTGAGTGGAAATTAGAAATTCCATGATTTCACTGGCTGACCAGCTCTGCAGAAATGGCCAGGGGGAAAGGCTCAGGACTCCCGTGGCAAGTAAATTGTTGGCCCTTAGAAATGGTAGCATCTTACAGGAGATTGACGTAAACTATCAAAGCATTGTTATCACAGCCTCCAAGACAGAAATATTCTTAGGAAAAGAAAAAATAGCAAAACATGTCCACTGCTGCCAAGAGAGTTTTAGCCAGAGAAGCTTCCAGTGGATTGAACAACAGGGACAAGCTAGTTAAAATATGAAAGAGCATATGCTTTGGAGGGGTTCAAAGGACTGCTTAGAGTGAAAAAGAATCATAAGTGGTGTCTCTCTATCCAACATTCAATGCCGGGCAAGAAATGCAAGAAACGATATGACACTTAGGGACTAAAGGACTGGGATCAGAAAATAGAAACAGTATTTTGATGTCTCAGAAATATTGAGGCATCTCCTGAGGCACTGAAAATACACTGGCTTTGGCCAAAGAAAAGTTGCAATAGAGGCCATCAATTGCAGAATACAGTAATAAAAGTGAAAGTAGCAATACTAGAAACATGAACAGAATTATTGGTGGAAATCATAAAGATGTAAAAGAACCTGAGGGAAAACAGACATTCAAAAGAAAAAAAAGGTAGAGAGAGAAGGATAACACAAATCGTAAGAGGAAAAAAATTGCCAGGAAGGAGAGTAAGTAGTAGTCAAAAATATGGCAATCAGACTTAAACTGGGAAATAAAAACATAGACAACTAAAAATAAGGATTTCTTAATTTAAGTATAGATGTTAAAAGTCTCAATAACAGAATTAAAATATAGGAATTCAATGTATATCTTTCTAAGGAGTAGAGTAGAAATATATAATTAATAAAAGCAATCAATACAAAAGGAGACCAGAAAAAAGAAGAAATAAAGAAGGGAATAAAGAGGGCGCAGCCCGGTGGTGTAACGGTTGAGTTTGCACACTCCACTTCGGAGGCCCAGGGTTCACTGGTTCAGATCCCAAGCAGGGACCTGCACGCTGCTTATCAAGCCATGCTGTGGTAGGCATCCCTCATATAAAATGGAGGGGCATGGGCACCGATGGTAGCTCGGGGCCAGTCTTCCTCAGCAAAGGGAGGAGGATTGGCAGTGAGTGTTAACTCAGGGCTAATCTTCCCCTCCCCCCAAAAAAAGGGAATAAAGAAAAGGCAGGAAAAATAGAGCACATAATAAGATAATGGAGATATACATATAGAAATACATATATATTTATGTATATATGTATATAATATACATATATACATGTAATAAATGCTTTAGTAATCAAAATAAATAAAAATGGATTAAACTTTTTGCTTAGAATATAAAAATTCTCAGATTGGATTAAAAAACTCTAATGATATTTGCAAAGGACACACATAAAAGAAGATAGAAAGTATAATGTAGACAAAAGATAAAACTAGCAAATGGAATCCAGTATAGATATATATCAGACAAAATTAACTTTACGTATGTAAAAACACTATTATGTAAAATGTAAAAACCATGATTATGATAAATGTAAAAATTATTATTAGAGATAAAGAAAACATCTATTAAATAATGATTTAAACATTCAAAATAAAGTTAAAAAGCCAGATAAAGAGAGTAAATTAAAAACAAAAAAGTTTAAGGAGTAGAAGAGGCTAAGCAAAAAATATTATCAGACACAGATGGCATCTATAGAAATCTTTTAGAATTGGTCTTCCAACCATGTTGCTATATGTAAGGTTAAAAAAAACAACAACTGAATTCCTCTTTCTTAGTAACAAATATTAAGAAATCATAATTAGCAGGTGCCATTTGCCATAGAAGCAAAATATAATGTATCTTGGAATAAATCTAAAAAGGCTAAGAACTCAATAGAGAATATTATAAAATTTTATTAAAGTAATTTGAAGTCCACCTAAATTAAGAGGAAGATAAACAATATGACCTTAACCTACTATATATTAAACATATAAATATATTAAATATATATTGAAGCTGTGATAATTAAAACTCTGAGGCCTAAACATAATAATAATACATGCAGAGGCCAGAGGAACAAAACTGAGAGCCCATTATTTGACAAAGTATATTTAATGATATGAGAAAACGGTTATATATTGTTATAAAGAAAGAAAAAAGAAAAAAAATAAAAACACAATTAAAAAGTTCCATGCTAATATAACCACATGATCCTAACTACACAGACAAACATACAACCAAAGGAAAACAGTAGCGTGATGAGTCAATGCAGTGGCTCATCAGTTGTAACACAGGCACCACTGGTCAGGGATGTTGACAATGGGGAGGCTGTGCATGTGTGGGGCAGGAGGTATATGGGAAATCTCTGTCCCTTTGCTCCGTTTTCTTGTGAACTTAAAACTGCTCTAAACAATAAAATATATTAAAAAGGGGTATCAGAAAAAAAAGAGTAGGGGCAATGACAAAGCTTTCTATCCATTGCGTTTGTAAGAGATGGGAATATGTTCTCCTACCCCTGTCGTTCCTTTCACTGGTCAATGCCAATTAATGTCATCTTAAGCTTGTAAAACCAGAAGAAGTGAATGTTCTTGCCTATATTACCAAGAAAGAGACACTGTCACGATAACTAGGATATCTCTTGCCAGTTCATGAATATCTTTAAAATCCTTCCAGAACTATTTGGATATTTTGATTGCCTATTATTTTCCATTGGTAAAACCTACAAATAATTTGTTTGCTAAAATTATCTATTGTACTTCAATTTTTAAACAACTGATCCATTTAACTGGTATCTAATATTTTACATGCTATCTAATATTTGGATTAAGCTATAAGATAAATTTCTGAACTCTTCAAATCTAAGTATAGTTCTATCAAGCAGAATGCAGGATACATAACATAATTAAATCCTTCTGACAACATTAATGCTTAGCCTGAAGAGTCTGAGTCCCCCAAATTTCAAATTCACACACACACACACAATTATTTGACTTTTGGAATGGGAGGAAGATGAAGAGGGAAGAAAAAGACCTTAGACACTGACAGGCCCCTGAGAAGGAACGCAATGCTGTATCCCACACTGTCCTGGATGGCAATCAATGGGGGAGAGAGTGCTAATATAGATGGGGTCCAAAGAGCTGAGGAAAACTCTGCCCCTGATATCCAAGAAAGTGTTAGGATTCCAGAGTTCTTCTCAGTCTACCATGGTTCAAGAGTCTCAAAATTAACTGAGATGTTTTAATCCATGGGCCAAAGAGAGCTCAAGGGATTTTCAATTGCCTTTCTCTTGTGCCAAGGCCACATGAAGCTAGCACTAGACACAGGAAATCTGAGGAGAATGCATGACAGGAAACTGGCTGACCCAAAGTGTGAAACATGAGAGGCCCACTCAGCAGATGACAGCATGTACAGGTGATGACTGTGACCTGACATGATGTGCCCACATGCCCCAGCACATAAACACACAGGATTGCCATGAAAGTGTCTGATTTTTCCAGTCACTCTATACTTTGTTATCTAGAATTTAGGTGCTGGCTCAGGAAATGATGGAAGAAACATGACTTAAGAGATTTTATTTGTCAGCCAGAGGAATAAGGAACTTAATTATTAAATTAAAGCCCAGTTATAAAGTACATTTTTTGCACATCTGCATTTGTAATTGATATTTATATACACATCTTCAGACTGATGCAACTTATCATCCACATTTGATAGATGAAAAATAAATAAGGCCCAATATGACATTAAGTTCCCAAAGCTACATTGCAAGAAAGATCTATAACCACAATTGAAATGCTTGCAGGTTTATCCTGGGCCTATGCTTTCAAAAGAAACATCTTCTCAGAAATTATTCTTTATAGTGAAAGTAGCTGAAAATTACTTGGGGGGGGGCATTCTGCCAACCAAACACTATATGGGTGAATTATGTCAATAAATATTCACGTAAGATCTATATACGTAATTTGAGGAGTTTTGCTCGAATGCTTAATATATTTTCTCACTTCCATTTTTGTTAAAATAAGTGAAAAACTGAGTTATAGTTTTAAATTTTTTTCAAATTTATTAGAAATTAATTCATTATCAGATTAAAATAAATAAATCAAAATATTCTTTGTCCAAAATATTATGTAACTGAGGTACACAGTCCCTGATCTTGAAGAATTAACGTGGAGACAAATGTTTTAATGTTGATATCATAGTAACTCAAGCATGTGTTAAAAAGAAGGTACAGTAAATGTATAAGAACAACCTAGTTTTAGGAGAATATATCAAAGCCCAAAGGCCGAGTGGTACAAGTTGTGTTTAGAGTATCTATAGCATAAAGTAGGCAGTGAAAGTAGAGACTTGAAATATCACTGGAATATTGACCAGACCAGGGATAACATAAAATATTAAGGAGTTTGAACTTTATTCTTAAGAAATTAAATTATGTGACCTAAAATGTAACATATATGGATATTTAAGATCTCTGTGCATGTTCACTGCACACTGCAAAGTGGTGTGTGTCATTCACATAGGCTCTAATACAAATGACACCCCATAGAGTTGTGCAAAATGGTGGCTCTGAACATACCTCTGTTTGCAGAATAAGGAATACATCAAAATAGCAGTGGCAATGGAAAATGAGACCTGGAAATGGAAAATGAGGCCTAGAGTTTAGCCCTATGGGAATTTGAGATTAGTAGTTTTAGAAATATTTGAATTAGAGAGCAAAAGAAGAATGTTCTAGATATGAATGAATTGCTCTTGGCTCCAAATGCACCTTTCTTTACTCGCTCTCAAATGAGTGCTGGAGAGACATTGCAGTAGCAAGGGGCTTCTCTTCCTAGGTCTGTTTTGTTGTCATTTTTGTTGCTCCTTGCTGTTGCTGTGCAGCTGTGCAAGAGATTCTGCTTAAATCCAGAGTATTTAGATTTTTGCAAGCTTGCAGCCGCCACCCTAGTCTGGTGCCCACCTTTCTTTGTCCTCCTGAAATAGACACTGTGTACCCCAGACCTCGTGCTGCCCTGTCAGCCAGCAAGTTCTCAAAGCTCCAACTTTCTCTCCACCCTTGCTTGCCAGCCTCAGACAGCCTGCACCCCCTGGGGGTAAGAGAATAGTTTATACAACCCTGCCAACAGCACACTGTGCACCCCAGGCTCCTGACACCTAAACTTCCTCTGTGCACCTTTCACCCACCTGCATGCTGGATAGGGTGTTTCCAGATTGCCAGGAAACTGTGGAGGAGCTCTGGGTGGGGCAGCACAGTGAACTTTTCTGCCATCCCATGGGCTGCAACCACAACTTCTTCAAAAGAGATCAGATAGGGGAAGGGACACACTCACCCGACTTTGTCCTGCCTCATGTACTTTAAAATTCTCTTTTTTTTTTTGAGGAAGATTAGCCTGAGCTAACTACTGCCAGTCCTCCTCTTTTTTTGCTGAGAAAGCCTGGCTCTGAGCTAACATCCGTGCCCATCTTCCTCTACTTTCTGTGTGGGACGCCTGCCACAGCATGGCATGCCAAGAGGTGCCATGTCCGCACCCGGGATCTGAACTGGCGAACCCCGGGCTGCCAAGAAGCAGAACGTGCGAACTTAACTGCTGCGCCACCGGGCCTGCCCCCTAAAATTCTCTTTTTATCTTTATCGTTTCTTTGCTCTTATTATTACTAGTTATTTATATTAAAACTCTCCTTTCTAAATTAAATTGTAGTTTCTGTCTCCTGATTGGATATTGACAGATAGAAATACAGATCAAATAAAGATGGAGGTAAGGGGGAATTGGATGTAGTTATAATGACTTTGTGTTTGCTGCAATTTAACAGAGTAACAACAGAGAGGATTTCTGGGAAAGTGATTAGCGAAACGAGGGAAATATTGTTAGAATATTTCTTTTGTTGCCTAATAAAGAAACTGCTTAATAAATACTTGAATGCCTGGCTGAATAACTAACTAACTAACTAACTAACTAAGTTAATGAGCTATATCATGATGCAGTCATTGCATTCCTTGTTCCAGTCCTCAGTTGCTAGTTTCCAGGTTGAAGCTGTTAATGTATGCAGAAATGATTACTATCTTACCTTAATCACATACACAATTGTGTCCAAATAGGCTTTAATTTATCTACAGTGACAATATAACTCTCTAGTATGGCATAAAGTTTTTGACAGCTTCTCAAACGTACGTTAAATATAAGTTTAAATTGGCTATTTAGCCCTGTGTCTTCTATCTTTGAAGCTACAGAGAATTTCCTAGTAAAAATTTGCCGTTTGGTCCCTTCCTTGCTAAACTCAATTGAATATCCCTGTCTTTTATATTGCTCTTTCTTCAGACAGAGGACAAAGTAATTGCTTAGATATGAATTTATTTATTATGTTCTGCTTTTGGATTACATGGATTAGAAATTGGATATTTCTCAATATCTTCAACTATCTGTTTACAAATTATTCCTTTGTTGACATCATTATTAGAAATGGTTGATTATGCTTACTATATGTCCTCATTTTATTTATAGTGCATTAGTTTTCTAGGGCTGCTGTTGCAATTTACCATAAACTGGGTAGATTAAAACAACAGAAATTTATTCTCTCATGATTGTGGAGGCCGGAAGTCCAAACTCCAGTGTTGGCAAGGCTGTGCTTCCTCTGAAGGCTCAAGGGGAGAATGCTTCCTTGCCTCTTGCAGCTCCTCTTGGCTCCTGATATTTCTTGGTGTTCTTTGATTTGTAGCAACACAATTCCATCTCTGCCTCTATCTCCACGTGGCCTTCTTCCGTATATGTGTTCCCTTTGTCGCTGGGCTGGGTACCCCGCCCCGGGCCTTGGGCCTGAAAAAGTGGCTTCTTGGGCACCTGCAGGAAAGAGTTCAAGTGAGAGCCACAGAATGAAGTACAAAACAGTTTTATTAAGCAATTAAGCAGGACTTAGGTAAGGGAAAGGGACAGGCTGCAGAGAAACTGAGCTGTCCCAGAAAGCAGAGACAGCAGCCTTCAGCTGGGTTGAAGGGATTTTTTATGGGACCTCAAGGGAAGTGGTCGCAGCAGCTGGGGACTGGACCTCAGGATGTGTGATCAGTTGGCTGATTGGTTCTGAAGCTGCATGTTTATTTTGTGGTCCCTCTGCAAACTGAGGGGTTTGCAGCAGGCATGGACGGACTGCTGACATGCTCTATGTTACAGGATGTGTGGTCAACTTCAGGCGATGTGGCTTCTTGTATGTGAAGACTTGTCTTACCTAGGGCCCCACCCAGCCCACCAAGATGCCTGTCTCCCCTTCTCTTCTTAGAAGGACACCAGTCACTTGATTTAGGGCCTATCTTAATTCAATATGACCTCACCTTAACAAATGACACCTGCAAAGACGTCATTTCCGAGTAAGATCACATTCTGAGATTCCTGGAGGACATGAATTTTTGAGGCATATTCAACCCACTTCTGTAGGGATATTTAACTTCAAGTTTGGGGAGTTTTGTCTAGGACGGTTTCTAAAAAATATAAATAAATTAGAGGAACCCATTTCTGTTCTTCTTAGTCCACTTTTGTATTTGGAATATATTACACACACTTTTTATACTAAACACTTAAAACGGAGTGAAAAATGAATGTATCTGGATACAGTAAACAAGGCCTCCTTAAGTTCTGAACGTCTCTTCTGCTTCACACTCTTTTAGTAAGGATTGCTTTGTTAAAACTGTTTATAGACCTTGAGGCAGATGGGCTTAATCTTTGCCAAGGTTCCCATGGGAGTCAGGATGTATTATTCTGATATTTAAATAAATAAATGGTCTAGTTTGTTAGAAGATGATAAGCATATGGACAGAAATTAAAAAGGCAATGGAGATGAGAATTTCAGAGTAGGGCTCAAGGAGAATGGGAATATTTGAAAAAAGGAGGAGAGAGAGTTATCAAAAAGCGATAGCCAGAAATAAGCTTTCCAGAGAGAGAAATAGCCAGTGCAAATGTCCTAAGATGGGAGTTGCCTGCTGTGTCTCTAGGATTTCAGGGAGGTCAGTGTGACTGCA
The DNA here is from genome assembly GCF_021613505.1 of Equus quagga. Classification (NCBI taxonomy): domain Eukaryota; kingdom Metazoa; phylum Chordata; class Mammalia; order Perissodactyla; family Equidae; genus Equus; species Equus quagga. The sequence continues at coordinate 18,064,768 of NC_060287.1, read as the reverse complement.
GGAAAGTGAGGAAGGCAGAGCTGTAAGAGATGATATCACACAGTTACAACGTGGCTGTAGGGTCTTGGAGCATCTTCTAGACCACAACAAGGACTTTTCTCTTTAGTCTGAGTAAGATCAGGCCACTACATGGTTCTGCCAAGAAGAGTGAGATCACCCAATTTACATTTTAAAAGATTACAAGAGCTGCTATGTTGCAAATAGTCTGGGTGCGGGAGAGACAAAAATGGAAACAAGGATATTAAATGAATAAGAGCTTACTGCAATCATACAAATGAGAGATGACAGTAGCTTTGACCAGGGTGTGAGGAATGGAGTTACTGAGGTTTAACAGCACTTTAAACTATGTATCTTTAGACATTCACTTAGAGAAACACAGTAATTTTGTAACTCATACACGTTTACATATGTAAACTGCTTCTTGTCAAATTCAGCAATGATCTGCACATCATAATCTACTCTTTAATCAGGGTGCAGATCCAGTGAGATGGAGACTGAGATTTGCCCACTGATTGAAGAGTAGATTATCCACACATGGTGGTGTGGAAGCCAATGGGTACAAAAGATTGGAGGAAGACAATCAGGACTTCAGTTTCTGCCATGTCTAACCTAAGATATCTATAGCCCACCTGTATGGATATATGGTATTGATAGTCAAATAGATCAATTCAGAAAAATGGAGGAAGATGGAAGCTAGAGAAATACATTTTGGAGAGGTATTGGTAATTTTGTTAGAGGCAGAATGAAATAAGTAAGAGAGTGAGTCTGTCTAAAGAAGCAAAGGGGTCATTTGACGTTAAGAAGTCAGAAAGAAGAGGAAGAAGCAAGAAAGAAGGGACGACGGCAAGTGGGAAAGGAAAAAAAGCCAGAAACAGGTGACGTCCTCTAAGCCAGATAAAGGCAGTGTTTCCAAGACATGGGAGTAAATCATGGCCTGTGGTCTTTACTGCTGCTAGATCAAGTGAGATGAGGGCTGAGAATTGACCAATGGCTTTAGTGGCCATAGGGGCTTTTGAAGAGGCAGGTTACTCAGATAAACCTGGACAAATTGCAAAAACTCTGAGCTTCTGTGTCTGGATGTATAAGTGGTAATATTAAGTGACCCATGTATTTCATTAGCCTGTGGCTCAAATAGGAGATAATTTATGTCAGAAGTTCCTTAAAATTGGTAAAAGACTGTACAAATGTAATGCAACATACCTTTTATTATTATTAATAATTGACATTCCATGCATCTCTTCTCTTTGTCAATTGACTCTATTAAACAACCATTTGCTATGCTTTTTGGCTTTGTTTTTTACTTCTTTTTTTCTAGATGCTTTTATGCTATGTCTTAAAGGATAAAGATAGAATTTCGTTGAGGTAATACTTATTGGAAACTCTTTACTAACCTTTTATCTTCAAATATGCCACTTATGTGTTTCTGCTAAAACCTCTATTGCACTTGGTTTAAATCTTATTTTTATCGAATTCTCACGCATCAAAAATAAGCGTCCAAAATAAGGCGATGAACAAACCACTTTTTAAAGAGTGAGATGGATTTGTATCATCTCATAAATACAGATGTGGAGTGTATGGATTTAGTGCTAAATTCATTTCGTTTGAAAATATAGGGATATGTACAGTGTATGAGGTTATGATTTTGCTGCTGTTACTAAAATTGTGCTCAGGGGTTAAGAAATTTAAAACTTTCCAAGTCAAATCTTCATCTCTGAAATTAATGCATTGATTTAGATATTTCTCTAAATTCCTTCCTATCTGTTAATTTCTATGGTTCATTTCTCAGAATGATGCCCAAATGTATTGTCTCTTTTATTTCTGGTTACTGTCTTTCTTCCAGCTTTCTTGGATATCTCATTTTATCCCATTATAAATAATATTTCAAGTGCATTATGCCACTTTTTTCCATAAAGTCCTTAAAAATGTATTTTAAATTCATTTAAGTTTAATAATTTACAAAAGCCCAGACTGCTCTTAAAATATTTTATTAAGGTATTCACTGGTTGGGGAAAATAATTAATATTAAAGAATTGACCCTAAGAAATTTTTCATGAAATCCAAATGTTTCACTGATCTGCCTTTTAGGATCCACTTCTGAAAACAATGTTTTTGATATTTTAGGCATAATCAGAATCTGTCAAAAGTGTACAGGAAAATCAATAGATTTTGTGTAATTCCTGAAGCAATCTAATTTCTACAGGTACTTCTAAAATTGACAAAGTATTTTAAGAAATTATTTAAATAAATTTGAATCAGCAATTATCATATACTTCTTATTAGGTAAACAGGAATTATCTAGATGCTAAGGTACAAACAATGTTGAATAAAGCACACACTCTGCCTTCAGGTGATTAGTAATGCAAGAAAAGAGATATGATCAAAATTATTTATAGTGATTCTAATCCATGTTAGGTATGTGCTAGATCCTGGGGATGTAGTGAATTAGACAATATTTCTTTCCTTTTGGAGTGTACAGTCTTATGGGGGAAATCAATGAGTAAGTACATAATTAAAATAACATCTGATAAGTGTTATGGTGTGAACGAAAAGAGTACGATGGGAATTCAGAGAAGAGCCACTTAATTCAATTTTACAGATACAAGGAAAGCGTTCTAAGTGAGAATGACATTTAATTCCAAACCTGGTGGAATAGAGAAGAGGGATGAAAGAGAGTTAACACCGGAAATTAATAGGTAGACAAGTTTAAATTCAGTAAGAACAAGGCACATTTGGAGAAGTAATGCATTTCACCAGATTTTAAAGGGTGGTTATGGACTGAATTGTGTCTCCCCTCAAATCTGTATGTTGAAGTCCTTAACCCCTAGTACCTCAGAATGTGATTGAATTTAGAGATACCTTTTTCATAGAGGTAGTTAAGGTTAAATGAGTCCGTTGGAGTGAGCACTAATCTAATAGAGCCACTGTCCTTATAAGAAGAGGAGATTAGGACACAGACACACACAGAGGGAAGACCATGGGAAAACAGAGGAAGAAAAGGTGGCCACATGCAAGCCAAGAAGAAAGGCCCCAGAAGAAATCAAGTCTGCCAACACCTTGATTTTGGACTTCTAGCCTCCAGAACTGAGAGAAAATAAATTTCTGTTGTTTGAGCCATCCAGTCTGTGGTCCTTTGTTATAGCAGCCTTAGCACATGAATACAGCAGGCAATGAAGTTAAAAATATAAATCAGGCATGCAATAAAGAGTTATTAAGCCATTTTACAGAATTTGGACTTCATTGTGAAGTATTTATAAAAGTTTTGCATTGCTTTAATCAGTGGAGTAATGATTTTAAAATGTCTCTCTACCTGTAATCCTTCATGAGTTGACAGGAGGCATGACTGAAGGCGGGATGATAGATAGGAGGATGGTGCAGGTATCCAGGTAAAAATTTGATGGTAGCTGTAGCTGGAATAGATATAGTGAGGCTAGCAAAAGAAGGGAAATTCCGCAAGAGAGATTTGAGAGGTAGAATTGCCAGGATTTGATTGATTGTATGTGAGTAGTTTGGAAATAGTCAAGTATGCCTCCTACTATTAGGAGGTGGAACACTGGTTGGATGGAGATGCCATTCACTGAGTGGATACTTGTAAAATACTGGGGTATGCAACTAATAACCTCCCCTTTAGGACAGCGGCACTTACTTCCTTAGATCCTGGGAGTATTGGTAGCTGAAGGCTCTCATCTGAGTTGCTTATAGGAATTGCCCTCAGCTGAAGGAGCATCCTTTCTCAAAGTTATACTTCTTCCCAGGGAATCCCCATATCCAATGACTGTTAATGCAGTGGTATAAAGGCTAGGCTCCTTTTCCTCAAGGAAGGCAGCCCTGAAAGTCTAGGGAAGCTCCAGGGACCCTAGGTATCAGCTAATGCTTATATACCAACTACATTGTTCTTGCAGTTCAACTTCTCCCACTGCCTAATTCTGCTTCTCTCACTCTTTTGTAAGTGTTGTTTCTTAGATACTATTCAGTAAACCTCCTGCATATACATTTTTCTGTCAGATTCTATTTCCAACTGACAGTATAGTTGAACCAGGAGTTTTCCTAGGATGTAGATTTTAAAATAAGATTTTACTTGTTGGATCATTTACTTGCGGGCTAATTGGCAATGAGGACCAGGATATTGCTAGTATGTGTAATGGTGATAGCCCCTGAATACAGTATTGGTACAATTTGACTACTGAGTAATTCAGATGGGATACAAATGGAAGAAAATGCACTGAACAGTACAATAGCTCAGATATCTGCAAGCTCTGGTGGGAACAGATGATCATAAGGACTGTGGGATCAGTTGGCTATAAGTATGGTTCCCAATATGTCAAAGAAAGATAAAGAAAGGCTGAAATTGTCAGTGACAAAATTGAGTGTCTGTGAAAGTCAGAAGGCCACTTTGGAAAAGACATTTATTTTCTGTACTCAAAGGACAGAAATTTAAAATCATGGCCAGGACTTCATTGCAACTGTAGAGTGATATCAGGGGAGGCTGGATTCTTAACTTGAAAGTTCTGATCTTTTGATGTCACTTTGGAAAGAAAGGGACTCTGCTGGCGTTGGAGTCTGCACCTCTGAATCAATGTACTTGAGAGCTATGAAATCCACGATCTTCCAGAAGTCCCTGAGCCTGGAGGAGTAGTACACTCCTCTAAGACAAATCTGATGCTAACCCTTGCTTATAGGATGCTGTAGGGACCTCTAACAACATAATATAACCCAACCCTTCCTCAGGATCTGTCCAATCTTCTTATCTGGACCACCATATTATTAACAAGGGTCAAACAGAATTAATGCTGGGTCTTCTAGTGGAAGAAAGGGACCTAGTTAACATATCCTGAGAGAAGCCAGCAGAATATACAGAACCTGGATTCTGAGGAGGCTGTGTCAAAGGGAGAGGGTATATTGTTAGAAATAGCCTTGTAGTGTGGACATACAACACAAGGCCGGAAAACTCATCAGCTGACTATGTTTTACAGGAGAGCCTAGGAGACACTCTGTTTATTAGTGAAGTGGACAACAGCCTTGCTGACACGCTCTATGGTGGCTATCTTCTCTAGGACATGACTGGCAATATGAGATGCTGTTACAGAACTGGTCTCCTTAATAGCAACAGGAAGCAACAGGGATGACAGGATCTCATAATAATGGAAGTCAGATGACATGTTTAAACACAAGCAAAAGCAGAAGTACAATTAAGCAATAAATAAAAATGTCAGACTGGGAGCCAGAAATCCTGAACTTCAGAGGATTATGGGAATAGTGAATAGATGATAGCATTCCTAGGGGAAGAGAGAGGGCCAGCCAGTGAGAGTATTTCTCAATATATAGAATTAAAAAAACATATACCAGGGATGGATGGTTAGGAGGTCGAGGGCAGAGAATCCAAGAAAATTCATGATCTCTTGCTCTGTTTCTGGACCTAAGCCAGCACTCAGACTTGGAATCCTTGACTAAGATAGAAGCTGAGTCCCCTTGAAAAACGCTGTAACACCTTGGCAAGTATATTGAGTAGTTCTTCCCTAAACATGCCTATTGCCAATTAGATGGTAATCATACACAGGGGGAACTGAAATACTCACACGTTTCAAAAACTACTGAAGTTGGCATTGATAAATGGGCCACCTAGCATCGTCACAGGTTGACTAATAAAAAATGGAACCATATTTCCAAATCTACGCATCATGAATCCATTGGGTCCATAAAACCACCTGGGGGTCATTTTAGCAAATGCACAGCTGGAATAAACATACTTGATTATTAGCAGAAGCACCACAGTAGTTCCTTGGCATATGGGGTAAGAGATATCTCCTTGGGAAAGCCACATAAAATCTTCTGAAACTGCCTGCCAAGGCAAAAAGTAAATCAAAAAGAATATTGCCTCTGGAGATGGCAGAGAATTGCAGAGAATATTAAAGACTCAAAATATTCAGAAGTAGTGGTCTTTGACGTACCCTACTAAACCAGCCTGGCCCATATGAAAGCAGGCGGATTCCGGAAAAGAAATACTTTGAGAAGAGATTGCCTCAATTGTATCTGCTGTGCCAGATGTAGTATCTTAGCAGGTTAGCATATTTTTGGTTAATACATTCTTTGCCATCCGTGTCAAGAGTGAGGATCAGAATCAGCTATTATTTATGTGGCACAAACACTTAATATATGTCCTAATTAATTCTCCCATTCTCTGACATTGCAGTGATGGCAAATGGCTTGTTTTTTCTTCAGGGAACTGGAAATAAATTTTTCAAAAGAGCAGGAGTGGAGATCAAGGATAACAAAGTTTCAAGGAATAGAGTGTGGAAGGCCCTATGGTAGTGGGCGCAAAGTATGAAGATCTTTGAAATGCAGGTTAACAGCCACCAGAGAGCATATTCTGTGGAAGAGGCATGAATCAACCAAGTAGATAGAACAGCATAGTCAACTCACATCAGCAAACTTCTATCACTGATCACTGAGTATTAGCAAGATGATTCATAACAGAGTAGCCCCAGTGGAGGGGATCATGGCTATGCATGGCCCAACAATGTGGACTCCTACTTTCCAAGGCTGACGTGCAAACATCCAGTAGAATAGTCTGGGGCTGAATCCCCAAAACTTGTCATTTCTTATGTACCACCACATCCAACCTGAAAGGAGAGTAAGTATTCTTGATTAGAATCAATATACATTCCAGCTAAGAGTTTGTCTTTCCTGCCTACAGGGCTTTGGCCAGCATAGAATTCAGAGGCTTGCAGATCTGTAATCCACATAATGTTACTTCATACCACGGAGCCCATTTTATAGCAAAGAATTATGCCAGAGAGCTCATGACCATGGTCTCTACTGGTTGCACTGCAAACCGCACCCCCCAGAAGCTGCTTTCCTGAAAGATTAAAGGAAGCAAGTTTTGAAGCTGCAGGTGATACGTCATTTTGGAAATAAGCCTTTGAAGAGATGGGGTTCCATGCTGTCACATTCCAGGGTGCAACATGCATCCTAAAGCAATTATCATTATATGGTGTTGGGTCCTCCATAGGTAGAATACATAGATACAAGAATCCAGAAATGAAAATAGAAGTATTCTACTTGTCACTCCTCAGATGGGTAATTCATACCTCCTGTCTTCACAACTTTAGTCTCTGTGGATCCGGAGTTCCTGGTTGCCTGAGAACAACACTTTCACCAGGAAACAGCAAGAGCATCATGAATTTTAATTTATGACTGCCACTTGGTGACTGTATCACATCACTAAAAAATGGTGTCACTGTACTAGCAAAGGAAAAGGTAGGGATGATGTCACACAGTGGAGGCAGGGGAAAACTCATTTGGCACTCATTTTGGGTATCTTTTGCTATTCTCCTGTCCAATTTTGGTCACAAACAGACAAAGGCAGTGGCCACAGCCTGAGAAGGATATGTTGAAAATGGACAAGCCCAGACACCTCTGGGATAAGTGTCTGAATCATCCCACTCTATAATCTGCTTAGGCTAACAGAAACACTAGGAGAAGGTGTGGGGAATCTAGACTGGGTAGTAGGAGAGAGAAATGCTAAGGTTCACCTTGAGAATTACAGCACTAGTGGAAGATTGTGTTTTCCCGCTTACCTTCCTCTTCTACGTTACTCCAGAGAGAGGCCAGTAAGAATGCTAAAGAATCTATACCTAGATGGGATTGATTCATGGGTTGTCAGTCATGGCCTGTAAGGGATTCTTTGCTGAGCCACCCAGATCACCCTTCAGAAATGAGGCACTCATTCATCCAGTTATCAGGGATGTTGTCACCAGCTGGCTCACAAATGAGGCATTCCTAAGGAATTGCTCTTGAGCAAAGGAGAGCTCCTGGGATTCCCAATTCTCGTTCAAGGGTCAGCCCACATCTAGTGACTGGGTAAATGCCATGGTATAAAGGTTCAACTCCCTTTCCTCAATTTGGGACAACCCTGAATGGCCATTCCACCTCCAGAGCTCATGGATCACTGGTTAAAGCCTGTGTTGCTACCGTGTTATGGTTCAGCTCCTCTCTCTGCCGACCCCACTTTCCTCATTCTCCTACAGGAGATGTTCCCCAGATATTCCCATGAAATTTCCTGCAGGAAAATTTGCATGTCAGAGTCTGTTTCCAGGGAACATTACCTAAGACACGTATTGTGAGTAAAAGCAAATTAGAAGAAACATGTAAAGAGCTTAATTTATTTTTAAGGTGCCTTGGAATCTTCAGGAACCTGGTGGATATATGGACTTGGAGTTCATTGAGATGATCTGGGCTGGAGGCATATTTGAGAGAGATAGAGACAGAGAAGGTACCTGAAGTTACAGGAATAATAGAGATCACCCAGTGTAAGTGCTCGGGTGAGAAGAGAAGAAAGCCTGGAACATTATCCTGAAAAAATATCAAATTCAATGGGTGGGCAGAGGCTTAGATTCCGGCAAAGCAAAAGCAGACACTGGGGAAGGAAGAAAGGCAATTAGTAAGAAGGATCCTCTGTGAATACATGTAATCCTGAGAAGTCAGGACAGCTGAGGTGTGAACATTCACATTTCACAGAAAGGCTAGCACTGGCATGCCCGAGAATAACAAAATGTAGTGGTGGAGGCAGAAGCCAGATTGCAGTAGCTTCAAAAACATGCATGGTAAAGATCTGGAGTCCTTAACATCAGATGAGCCCTCCAAAAAGTTTACTCATGAAAGAGAAGAGAAAGATAATGGGAGTAAGATCTGGGGTTGAATGAGATTTTTAAAAATCTATTTTATTTTTTGTAATGGGAAAATTTTGTGAATGCATAAACCATAAATTCATAAATAATTCTAGAATAGTCCAAAGAAAGATATAAATAAAGTGCTATGGTGGTTTGGATATGTCTTCCTCATCAAGAAATTCTAACGGCTTTGAAAATAAAGTTCTTGAGTGGAAAACGTGTAAGCAATTTGAAGAATCTCTTCTTCTTTTACAATTTCTTTTCTATTTACTTAATGTCCGGGTTATTGCTTTTTAGTAATCCATGAGGTGAAGTGACCTCAGCATTTTGCTGATTGTTAAAAGCTATGAGAGGGGCCTGCCAGGTGGCACAGCAGCGGTTAAGTTCACATGTTTGGCTTCGGCAGCCCTGGGTTCGCTGGTTCGGATCCCGGGTGCAGACAAGGCCCTACTTGGCAAGCCATGCTGTGGTAGGCGTCCCACGTATAAAGTAGAGGAAGATGGGCAAGGATGTTAGCTCAGGGCTGGTCTTCCTCAGCCAAAAGAGAATTGGCAGCAGATGTTAGCTCAGAGCTAATCTTCCTCAGAAAAACAAAAGCTATGAGAAGGGTCGGCCTGTGGCCGAGTGGTTAAATTCCTGCTCTCCAACTTTGGCTGCCCAGGGTTTCAGCAGTTCAGATCCTGGGCATGGACCCAGCACCACTCATCAAGCCATGCTGAGGTGGCATCCCACATAGCACAACTAGAAGGACCTACAACTAGCATATACAACTGTGTACTGGGGGGTTTTGGGGAGAAGAAAAAAGATTGGCAACAGATTTTAGCTCAGGTGCCAATCTTAAAAACAAATAAAAAAGCTATTAGAATATACTAGTTAGGGGAATACATCAAAGTAAATATAAAACCTGAAATTTTAGTATCAAATAAATACAAATATTGAGTATTTTGCATGTATTTAAATTATTGATCATAATACTATTTTCAATGAACAAAGACAAAAGATTTGCTTACTAGTTATTGTGCTTAATAAAAATATGTCTTTCAATTTGTGCATGAAGAATTAGGAATTCTGCATTGTATTGAAAACTTGATGTTTGCATAAACAGTAGGAAAAACTGTTTAGCTATTTTATTTTTAATTTTTTTTTAAGATTGGCACCTAAGCTAAAAAATGTTGCCAATCTTCTTTTTTTTCTGCCTTTTCTCCCCAAATCCCCCCAGTACATAGTTGTATATTTTAGTTGTGGGTCCTTCTAGTTGTGGCATGTGGGAAGCTGCCTCAGTGTGGCCTGACAAGCATTGTCATGTCCACACCCAGGATCAGAACCAGCGAAACCCCAGGCCGCCCAAGCAGAGGGGGCGAACTTGACCACTCTGCCACGGGGCTGGCTCCTGTTTAGCTATTTTAAAGAGTTGATTCTACTAAATGTTTGATTACTTTGGTCTATATTTAAATTTTAAAGTCCTGGGATATAGCTAGGGGCTAATTTAGTTTAACTTCCTAGACAAAGTGTTAGCACTTAACATAGCCATCAATGATCTCTACATAGCTTTCTAACAGCTGAATTTCTGTTGGCTCCAGGAGCTAAGTCACCAGGTAACCAGTCAGAAATGCCTGTCAGTAGAGAGGGTGGGGAGGAGAGGAAAAAGGTAATCAGACAGCCTGATGGGGTCTTACCTTAGAGGATAATTCTATACAGCAGAAGTCAAATGTTTAATAAACACCAAATCACCAACTGCAGTATAAAAATTGGGGGATTGTCCTGAAGATGAAGATTGTACGGTGAGCTAAAATAAAAGAACATCAACTTGTTTTGAAAGTCACCTTTTGAGCAAGCACATCTTAAGTATTTGAATTTATTTTAAAAATATTATCAAATTGGGGAGTATGATACCTCCAGCTTTGTTCTTTTTTCTCAGGAATCCTTTGGCTATTCGGGGTCTTTTGTTGTTCCATATAAATTTTAGGATTCTTTGTTCTATTTCTGTAAAAAATGTTGTTGGAACTTTGATAGGGATTGCGTTGAATCTATAGATTGCTTTAGGAAGTATGGACATTTTAACAATGTTAATTCTTCCAATCCAAGAGCACGGAACATCTTTCCATTTCTTTGTGTCTTTTTGAATTTCTTTCAACAATGTTTTATAGTTTTCGGTGTACAGATCTTTCACCTCTTTCGTTAAGTTTATTCCTAGGTATTTTATTCTTTTTGTTGCAATTGTAAATGGGATTGTATTCTTAATTTCTCTTTCTGCTACTTCGTTGTTAGTATATAGAAACGCAACGGATTTTTGTAATTGATTTTGTATCCCTCAACTTGACTGTATTCCTTTATTATTTCTAAAAGTTTTTTAGTGGACTCTTTAGGGTTTTCTAGTTATAAAATCATGTCGTCTGCAAAGAGTGACAGTTTCACTTCTTTTCCAATGTGGATCCCTTTTATTTCTTTTTCTTGCCTGATTGCTCTGGCTAGGACTTCCAATACTATGTTAAATAAGAGTGGTGACAGTGGGCATCCTTGTCTGGTTTCTGTTCTTAGAGGGATAGCTTTCAGTTCTTCTCCATTAAATATGATATTTGCTGTGGGTTTGTCATATATGGCCTTTATTATGCCATAGTAACCAAAACAGCATGGTACTGGCACAAAAACAGACACACAGATCAATGGAACAAAATTGAGAGCCCAGAAGTAAACCCACACGTTTATGGACAGCTAATATTTGACAAGGGAGCCAAGAGCATACGATGGAGAAAGGAGAGTCTCTTCAGTAAATGGTGTTGGGAAAACTGGACAGCCACATGCAAAAGAATGAAAGTAGACCACTCCCTTACACCATGCACAAAAATCAACCCAAAATGGATTGAAGAGTTGAATGTAAGACCCGAAACCATGAGACTTCTAGAAGAAAACATAGGCAGTATGCTCTATGACATTGGTCTGAGCAGCATATTTTCAAGTCCCATGTCTGACCAGGCAAGGGAACCAAAAGAAAAAATGAACAAATGGGACTACATCAAATGAAAAACCTTCTGCACAGCAAAGGAAACCATCAACAAAACGAAAAGACAACCTAACAATTGGGAGAAGATATTTGCAAACCACATATCAGATAAGGGGTTAATATCCAAAATATACAAAGAACTCATACAGCTCAACAACAAAAAAACCAACAATCCAATTAGAAAATGGGCAAAAGATCTGAACAGAGATTTCTCCAAAGAAGATATACAGATGGCCAACAGGCATATGAAAAGATGCTCAACATCATTAGCTATCAGGGAAATGCAAATCAAAACTACAATGAGGTATCACCTCACTCCCGTCAGAATGGCTATAATTAACAAGACAGGAAACAACAAATGTTGGAGAGGGTGTGGAGAGAAGGGAACCCTTGTTCACTGCTGGTGGTAGTGCAAACTGGTGCAGCCACTATGGAAAGCAGTTTAGAGTATCCTCAGAAAATTAAGGATAGATCTACCATATGATCCAGTTATTCCACTGCTGGGTATTTATCCAAAGAACTTGAAAACACAAAGGCATAAAGATACTTGCACCCCTACGTTCATTGTGGCATTATACACAATAGCCAAGACTTGGAAGCAACCTAGGTGGCCATGAAGGGACGAATGGATAAAGAAGATATGGTATTTATACACAGTGGACTACTACTTAGCCATAAGAAATGACGAAATCCGACCATTTGTGACAACATGGATGGACCTTGAGGGTATTATGCTGAGTGAAATAAGTCAGAGGGAGAAAGTCAAATACCATATGCTCTCACTCATAAGTAGAAGATAAAAATGACAAAAAAAAACCCAACACATAACATTGGAGATTGGACTGGTGGTTACCATTGGGGAAGGGGGGAGGGAGGAGGGCAAAAGGGGTGATTAGGGTCACATGTGAGGGGATGCACTATAATTAGTGTTCGGGTGGTGAACATGATGTAATGTATCCAGAATTTGAAATATGATGTACATCCGAAAAAAATAAAAATTAAAAAATAAATAAATAAATTAATTAATTAATTAAAAAATATTATCAAGAACATTATAAACTTGAAGTTTAGATATCTAGGTTAAACTCAGTTAAACAGGGTTAAATAAATGTGAGCGTGGGGAAACTTATGCATAGTTTGCATAAAATAAAGTCAGTATTTCTGTGTTAATTGAATAGATATAAAAGGATGAGATGTGAATGGGAATCAAATGGCTAGAGATGATAAAGCAGTGATAGATTTCTGGGTATTCTAGATCTTCTTATAGCTGCTTCAAAAAAAGTGCATCGTTCTTTTCTTTGTGCCCTCTGTCCCACCCATCTGTAGAAAATTGATAAAGTGGTAGAAATTCTACTCAGTGACAGCCATCCAATAGCCTGGTCAACCATCTTCGATTTGTGGCTTTGGTTGAATAGATAAGCTGGACAAATCGTGTGGTACTCAATGGACTTGAGAATCTAAGAAATTAATTCATCCAGTGGTAGGTGCTGAAGCAGGAAATGCATGTACTTTGTGGGAGGAGTACATAGTGGACCATGTGCAAGGTAGAGAAATCAAAGCCAGATGGCTCAAAATGGAGACACGCATGCAGGGAGAGACTGGGACCAGGAAGAGAAGAAAGAGAAACAGACAGAAAAGAGTATTTGGTCTGCAGACTTTCTATGGCTTCTTCCCATATTGGGGCCTATTTAATCATCTTTTCCTTAGTTTTTAGGCATCTGTATCATTTCATAGACTTAATTTCTTTAAGGCAATTTGAGTAATCTTATCATTTGCAATTCAAAATGCCCTAAATAGTAAAAGGAAAAGTAACTGTATAGAAAAGGACAAAGACATAAGAATTTGAAGGATATACGAGAAGAATACATATAAACAGGATGTGAAAACAAGAGGCCAGGGTAAACTGAAGGTAGTAAGTGATGAAATTTTTGTAGATATAAGCTTAAAATGCAGTGCAAGATTCTGTTTTGTTAGTTGATTTTGATTTGAATTGTGACCTGTATTGGCGGGTTTGTTCTTTTGTCTTCCTTGAATTGCCCTTGTCCAATGATGTGAAATAGCCGTTTGCCAATGTTGATTCAGAACTCAAAAATACTATTGTTTAATATTTTGTACAGTGATAGAGGTCTGTAAGTTTCCAATTTTCAATAACTATGGATCAGTGTTTCTGTGCCTCCCTTATTCTTTTACTAGAATAATCTAAGCACTGTAGTCCAACATTTGTCACCCAAAGGAAATATTCTTATCATCTTTGAGCACTTGTTTTGCGGGGGGTAGTTTCAGCAATTTATACCTTTGATTCTGGCCATTTTATTTCTTCTCTGCTTTCAGCAAGGCAAACATAACGGCATATGGTACTATAGGATTGAATTCCTAGGCTGTGCAGAAAATTTATGCAGAACGCTATCATCTTTTATTGCATCTAGTAGATGTATTCACATTTGCCACATAATATGCTCATGAAAATGATGACCCCAAGAGAGAAAATGAGACATGAAACTCCACTCTAGACAACGAAGAGGAAAAAAGCGGGAAAGATATACACATAGCTTATTTTTGTTACACTGAGTAACTGTGTGGACATCTTCAATTCCCTAGCAGCTGCGTGATCTGATTTTTGTTTCATTTTCTGAGAATACTCCTCTGTTTCATGTTAAATCATGACCTCTTGGGAGATGACATATTTGATGCACCATGTTTTAAAATAATGAAATATCACACGTCAAGGGTTATTATACACCAAAAAGCAAAGAAAACAAAGGAGGTAGGAATAACAAGGTGCCCCAAAGCTCCAGAGGAGTTATTTCTCGGTGTTTGAAATATTAGTGACTGGTTCAGTTCACTACAACTTCAAAATAGAGAAGACTAATAATGTCGTTATTCAAAGCTCTGCTTCTACTTAAGGGTTCCTTTAGACTGCACAGTAACTGTCGAAGTGAGAAAAGAGAAAAATGTAAAAGGAAATGTCAAGCAATCTCACTATCAACAGATTTTCTCATAAGTCTTATAAAATCACAACCTGAGAATTGAATTGACCTAATATTATATTGTAGAAGACTGTGTAACTGAGATTTGTCATCAATCTGCCAACACGTCTGTGTTTAAAAGATTATATATGCATTCACTTAATAAAATTCTTGAATACTTAATGTATGTTTGCATGTCTAGATGGAAAGATCAAGTCTTTCTTCCCAGGCTGGTAGGGAAAGAGCTATTCAAACAGAAGTCAGATTCATCAGTTATCTCAACATATCTGAGAGCAACAGTGAGAGAGAGAATGATTTGATAGGAAGACCATAACCCTCCGTCCATTTGTTTCTCTGGACTATCAATGCTGAATGCTTACTGATTCACCCTAGTCTCAATCTCATGTTTTTTTTTTTTCTCTACTAAACATTCATTTGTCCCTGATTGAAAGATTCTTCCTCTTAGACACTGATTCTGCTACAGACTTGAACCTGCCAGTATAGGGAGTCTTTTTCTGAAGCAAGATCTTGACCTCTTTATTGGAGAAAACTGTTCAATCACCCATGTGTGCATTATTGTTTGGAAGGATTATACTTCACCCAAGTCTAGGTCAACTACTGCAAGTTGATTTTACCATAATTCTATTCTTACATTGTGAGAGGTACCTTGCTTTACTGCTTCCGGTGATGAATGTTCTAACACAGGTTACAGAAATTGACCTGTGCTGCTCAGAAGAGGTATAAGTTCTGAATGCCATTATTTCTGATGGATCGTGCCAAAATAAGACTTTCCTATATGGGGAGCTTAAAGAAAAACATGGTGGCCGATCTGGGCTGGTGTGTTCAGTAAGGAGAAGGTAGGAAAGTCATTCCAGGCAGAAAGACAAACAGAAGTACAAACATTCAGCCATGGAAGTTTCTGACAAAAATCAGTAGGAAGACATGTCACTGCCTGCTTGGAAGTCAGAAGACACTCTTTTCCTCTCTATCTACCCTTCTTACTCAAGACAAAGATCTATCAATTTAGTCATATTTTCAATAAGGTCAATTGCCTGTCTATCACCATGCAATACGCAAGAAATCAAATCCGTGAACAAAGAACATTGCCTACTTCAAAATACCCACATCTCAGAGGAGGAAAAGAGAGCATCTAAAGATAATTATAATAAATGTGATAAACATAATAATAGAGGGAGCTTCCAGGAGCAAGGAAAATAATCAGTAACTAAACCAGCCTGGTGGAGCAAGATAAAGTGGCTGGGGGAGGGAGTGGGCAAAGAAAGCTTCAAGGTGGAGAAGACAAAATGCTTGATTTATTTTGAAAGATCAGTAGGAGACCGAAGAGAAAAGATGAAACGAGAAAGCCATTTTAATTAGAGAAAATAACAAGCTACAGAAATTGTGGGTGATTCTAGAACATACTGTCTAAGTCTGGGAGCAGTGAAAATTTATGGATGAGATGATGTCAAGAGATCATCCCAGGAAGTCCCTGTGTTCCATGTTAAGGAGTTGTACGTTGATCCAGAGCCAGGAGAGCAGTCGTTGAAGGGTTTAAAAAGAGAAGGGACACAACCAGCTATACACAGGAGACAGATCACTCCATGAGTCTGAGAATGATGGGTCTGAGGATGGATTATTAAGGGGAGGGAGACCAGGTCACAGTTCTTAATTGAGAGATGATGAGAAGCCTAATTAAGGCAGCATTATTAGGGACAGAGATTAGTGAGTGTGCTAATAATAAACAAATTATGAGGCAAATATGCCTGCCCTTATGATTGAGCTGTAGGGGAGAGCAGGGGGAAGAAACAAATTTGAATTTACTTTCTGCCTTGTAGCTCTGGCAAGTTTATGGACAGTGTTGTCAGCAAACGAGATAAAACAAAAAGGAAGAGGAGAATTACTATATAACTTTCAGACTGAACAAGTTTATCTTTGTTGCATTTCAAAACACCACTAAAATGGAAAAAGGCATATAGGTCCACGAGAACCGAACAATGGAGAGAAATAAAAATGTGGAAGAAACAATGTCACTGCATATTTTAAAAGGGGAAGAAATGGACATTTTAGCAGAATGGAGAAAGATGGAACTATGTGAAAGGAGGGATAAGGATAGGAATAAAACTAGTTTAATTGCTCTCAATTTTTTAAGTGGTTAGGGTCTGGAGGGATGGTGGGGGGCAGGTGGAGCACTAGGGGCCAAAATTAGAAGGATTACAACAGCTGTATCTTTCCCTCCCCCAGGTACTCATGGGAACTGTGAAAATACTGAAGCAGAATGCTCCAGACTTCAGGATATCTGGCACAGGGGCAGATAAAGATGAGGCTATGGACAGAATGGGGAGGCAGAAGTAAAAATCTTCATCTGGATCCTGTGACCCCTGATGCTCTTCCAGAACACTCCTGGGCTCTGCCTCCAGAATGCTTTATGACATGTATACAAACGCTGTCCCATTACTGGGGTTGGGAATTCTCTTCTGGCAAAGCTAGTCAGTAACAGAAGAAATATTTACCTATTGGAAAAGCCTATTAATTTTTTTTAATAACTTTACAGTAAATTTCATCAGCTAGAATCTTTCCTCTCATAAATTGGTTTCCTAGGGCTGCTTTAACAAATTACACTAACCTGGTGGGTTAAAGAAACAGAAATTTATGCTCTCAAAATTGTGGAGGACAGAAGTCTGTAGTCAAGGTGCTGACAGGCCACGTTCCCTGAAGGCTTTTGGAGAGAATCCTTTCTTGTCTCTTCCAGCTTCTTGTGACTCCAGGCATTCCTCAGTTTGTGGCAGCATAGCTCTAATCTCTGACACCATCTTCACATGACTTTCATCTTTTTGTGTCTGTCTTTTTTCCTTCTTTTCTCTTATGAAGACACTTGTCACTGGATTTAGGGTTCATCTCAAAATCCTTAATTACATCTGCAAAGAGCCTTTTTCCAAATAAAGTCATATTCTCAGGTTCCAGGATTTAGGATGTGAACATATATTTTTTGGAGCTACGATTCAGCCCACTACACACTCCACAGTCCCAGGGCATGTCATTGCTCATCCTTAAATATGAACTGGCTGCCAAGGAATGCTGTGAAGCAAGTTGAGCAGGTGAGGTTACTGAAGAAGTGAGAGGAGGAGGAGATAATGAGTAGAGATGAAATTAGGTCAAGATCCATGAAAAGGAGTTTCTTCTTTTTTCTTTTTTCTTTTCCCTAGAGAAAGAACCACCTCTTCATCTGCTCTTGCAGAAATGGAAATGAACACTGATAGAAATGCATGGTTTATGGACAGGGAGTGGGAAAACACATCTGCTGGCCTTACCTTTGTGTGTGTGTGTGTGTGTGTGAGGAAGATTTGTCCTGAGCTAACATCTGTGCCAGTCTTTCTCTACTTTGTATGTGGGATGCCTCCACAGCATGGCTGAGTGGAGTAGGTCCTCACCTGGGGTCTGAACCCAGGAACTCTGGGCTGCTGAAGTGAAGGGTTCAGAACTAGAGCCACTTGGGCACTGGGCCTGCTCCCTGCTGGCCTTACTTTTCTTGTTGATGTAATGTGTCAGTTGGATCTTCCAGGAAGCAGACACTGAGACAGACTTAGGAGTGGAAATGGTTTATTAGGGGATAATGCCTGTAAAAAATAAGTAGGGTAGGGGGCAGGATTGGACAGAGATTTGAGAACACATCACACACCTTCCAGTCTCTCAGCCAACACTATAGGAAACTCCAGAACCATGTAAGAGTAGTCCATATTTGGGCAAACATGACCGGGCTGTAGCATGGTCAGTCACCAAAGGAAGGCTGCTCAGGAAGAGTGTGGCCTTGGCTCCAATGCTGAGGGAAATCCTGAAGATGCTGCCTCTGGAGGCTGTCAGCTCACTCCACTCCTTCAGCTGAATGCAAGCTCTTTCTCGGAGGGAGAGCAAAGGAGTTTATCCACCTGTAGGAAGGCTGTTTTCTACAAGTAAGGAAAAGCAAGGATTTCATAGAAGAATGGCAAAGAAGGACTCACTTGATAAATTGTTATTGATAGCAGAGGGAGGGAAGTAGATAAACTGGTAGGTGACTCCAGCTGAGAGTGGAGAAAAAAGTGTGCACACTCATGTAATTTTATCGAGTGCCATGAAGTGCTTAAGAATAGGGCCAAAATAGGTCAATTATAGCATGAATGCCTACTTGGTAGGTATTTTTTGGCAGGAGGAGGTGCTGGTGACTGACTCTTGAGTGACAGATTTCCAAGAAAATTTAGAGACTTCATCATGAACTCTGAGGTGTATCAAGGGGGCCGGAAATAAAATAGTTTCAGCATTGTGGAAGCAAAATCTGACAGCTTTTCCTAATTCCAGCATCACTAAACACAACTGTTACATAGTCAGCTGGTGGGTAGGAGGAGGGGAGAGATTTTGCACCCAAAACAGTAACCCTGACTTCTTAAGAAAAACAATTTTTTCCCCTGATTTCCCTTTTTGCAATGCTAAGGTTTGAATTATGGCATGATTTTTTATGAATAAAATGTTGCTGTTTTCTATCATGAATATATTAATGTAAATTTGATAACATTCCTAATATTTTTCAGATATTTCTTTCCTTTCAACATTGTTGTACTTTTTATTTAGTGAGACAGAGCTTCTTAAGTTTGGTTTCCTTACATTCTTTGAAAGTAACTTTCTTTACTCCTTTTCTAAACACTTCTGCTCTGAGTCTTCCTTGGCAGCGTCTTGGAGAAGATGTTACAGTGAGGCTAAAGATAAAGTGAAGAGGAAGAGAGGAAAGGAGAGATTTGAAGTGGAGAGGTTATGTTCTGAGAGAGGAATACCACACTTTATCACGTCTGTATTGGAATCATTCATATAACATGATTCACTGTGTGACTCAAATGGAACAGAAAACAAGGCCACTGAAATTCAGATCTATTCATTTTAAGCAGCTTTCACAGGCGTTAAACTCTCACAGGATTATGGTAGATGTTATAACGAATCTGTAATAGGCAAGGACCCAAAATCTTCAGTGAGGGGAAGGGACATTTCTAGACAATATAGATGCAAAGAATTAGAAAATGATAGAATACAAGTGCACGAACCTCAAAGAAGGGTTTCATGTAAACAAAGAAAGCTGTTCTGGAATACACAGTAGGCTGTCAGGAGAAGGTCCATCTCCTCTCCTATCACCCCACCTCTCCTCGTTTTCTGTCATGGGGTTTGTGATGCCTTAAAGATATAAATATGAGTGTCCTCCGTTGGAAAGGACTATAGGCAGTGGGATGGTTTTAAAGTATGCCCACGAATTATGCTCTAAGTCTCTCCTCTTGAGAGTGGGCTGGATTTAGTAACTCACTACTAATGAACAGGATAAAGCAGAAGTGATGGTGTATGACTTTTGAGCCCAGATCATTACTAAAGGCACTTCATCTTCTTCCATGATCCATTGTAGCACCGTGTTGAGAGGTCACTCAAGCAGCCTATGGAAAGACCTGTGTTTCATGGACATGCCATGTGATAAGATTCCTTGGGGCAGATCCATCAACCTCAGTCAAGCCTTCTGGTGACTGCAGCCCCAGCTGACATCCTGACTGCAATCACATGAAAGACCTTGAGCCACCCAGCCAAGCCATTCCAAAATTTCTGACCCACAGAAACTGGGCAATAATAAATGTTTATTCTTTTAAACCACTACATGTGGAGTCATGTGTTATACAGCAATAGATAGCTAACACAGGCAGAGGCAGGTAACACTCAGGAGAATAAATGGTAGGGAATTTTGTGAAAAATTGAGAATGTTGGTGAGCTTATTAAAAATTAAATAACTCCAAAAAGTCACAATATAAAAGATTGGAAGGTCAGTGAATATTTGGAGAGTCTAGGAGAATGTAAATTCACAAAGAGATAATGATATGATTGAGGAGAAAGAGCACTAACAGATACACAGGATACATATTTTCATTGAAAACATAATATACAAACATTTTGAGAGATACTTATCTATAGTAGGAGACAACGCTCTTTGTTTCCCGATGGTGATACAGCTTTGAAGATCTGCAAGGTTTCCCATGAATTTTTTAAAAGTTGGGTGATATTACCTTCAAGTAGTAAAGATTTTTCCCATCATGAAAATCTTTATTGCCATCCTCACAGGCATTTTTATACTCTGCTGCCCGACCCTCACCACAAACTTACAGGACACAGGGACAGACAGACAGACCTATACACACACGTACAGATGCACACACACTTGGACACAGCAACTAAGTGATGTCTGGCTCCTTAGGGGCCATTGCACAATGCAAAAAAAAATATATATATATATTCTCCTACGCCTTCCTAATTGTCCACTCTGAATTGAGAGAGGCAAAACTTGGTTCTTCAGGGAACATTCTTTATATGAATGAATGGCTTGACCCTGGACCACTACTGCAAGGGCAAAAAGAGCACTAGGAGATAAATACATGTGTTGATGAGAGGAGAGAAAAAAATAAAGAGATGTGGTGAAAGAGAATGGCAGCAACAAAGATTGCGGTTGCGTATGACTGGCCTCAAAATACCTTAATTTTCGTAGTCACATGGGCAAGGGGTAATTTATGAACCAAAAGTTTATTTTCAGGTCAATTTGGTATTAAAATGATTTTAATAGAAAATGTGTCATTATGAGAAAATATTTGAATTCAGAGTGGAAGCTCTTACAGAATTTTGAAACATAATCTGCTCACCTGCCAATCAATAGCTGCTCATTTAAAACACAGCAGTCAATATACGCTGTTACACCACCACTAGCCATTTCTAACTCGCTCTGAAGGCCTGTAGAAAAAAATGTCCTGTGGTTCAAGAGACAAAAGGAAAAAAGGAAGGAAAATTAATCCCAGCCTGTTTTTTAGGCTAACCGACAAATTTCATTGACTTTTGTGTGAGCACTTACCTCCCACTGTTCTGGAGGGCCATAGTGACTGCTTGCTGTTCTAAGCTCTGTGAGGGGCTCCCCTCCATCCTCCTCAACCTAAACTTGACCCACACTCCCACCCTCCACTAGGGTTTTCATAATCCTGAGTCATTTTTACATTGTGAGCATTAAATTTGAGTACTGCATCTAAAAACTCATGAACATTTATTATTGCTTTGTTTTATTTTCTTACACAATCCAGATAGGCACACTTAACACAAGAAGTGTGAAAGAGGTAGTATTTTAAAAAAGAGACTGAAGACCGAGTAGACAGATAGTGTCTTTATTGACTGAGAAAAAAACCACTGAAATTGCTAATAAACATGTAAATCAATTATAGAGAATACTGGAGACAGCTAGAAACCATATCCAAAAGTCACCAGAGATTACCAGGAATTTAAAGGTAAACCTTAAGCTACAAATTGGGAAAGCAATAAAACTGTAAATTAGAGATTCAGATTTCTTTTAACTGAAAAACATTTGTTCTAAGTCTGACATACCTGCTTGTGAGCTAAAGTTCTTTTGCAACCAATTATGTTTATTGCTTTCAGTAAAGTCACAGTTCTTCATAGGTGTTAAATGATGAAAAGCACAGAGTTCTGTTGACATTGTGAATATAGTAAACCAATTATGAACATGACAAAAAGATCTTGAGGTGAAAAAAGTGGGTCAAGAAAGCAGCTTTTCTATTTTTGCTGTTGTAACATGTTCAGATAGCAGTCGAATGCAAGGAAAATAAATCCTGCATGCTAGAAAGCTTAGAAAAAATTCTCAGCCACAACTAAAGCAATATAGTGTCTTAGTTGCTTATAAAAGTATTATGTGCATGTATTAATTCATAGAACTCTATATGTATATATGTAGTGTAGTAGTTCACATAATTATTTTTCCTTATTTTTATTAAAATTCCTTATTTAAATAGAAAAACATAATTGAAACTGAGCAAACAGTTTTAACATGCTTTTGAGAAAAAAAGTGTTTAATGATTAAAAACAATAAAAAATTAGTTGCCTTGATTCCTTTATAAGATAAGAATATATGTGTTGATGTCATTACTTAAAAACTACTCCGTTTTATCCTAGTTCATAACTCCCACTACACCTGCATGGCAGGAGTCCAAAATGTAAGTGATTCTGAGGAAATAGAACTGAGCATCTTCCTGGGAAACATGAATGAGTTGCCACAGAGACACATGAATAGAATCTAAAGGGGTAATTGATTATAATGACAATTGTAGGTGTTTAATACCTGTCCTTTTGAGTCTTCAAATTGTGCAAAATTGCCCCTGATGCCTGCAAATAAGAAGTAGGGTTAACTTGTCCAAAGCTAAACCCATGCAGGAAAGACTAGAGAGGGTTCTGGCCATCTCCAAATGCACTTCTTAGTGGAAGGAATTATGGTCAACCTCAAAGCTTGGACGCCAGTCACAATTCACACAAGAATAGTGATATGGCAAGGATTTTGCCACATAACTCAGCTATGACTGCACATTCTGTGCCCAAGCGTCCAAACATATCCTCCCAGAGAATGGAGTTTTCCCCTCCAAACTTCAGCCCCTATCTAAACTGAGCTGGCAATAAGGCTGCTAGATTCAAGGTTCTGAACCATCATGTTGTATTTGTATGTTGGCCCCAGCTACCACTGGAGGAGAAGCTCTCTGGTTCTTTCCTAGAGCCCAGCAGCCCAAGGACTGTTTAGCCATCTGTTTCCCTACATCTCATTTCAGATCCTCAGAGGTCGCTTCAGATTTCAATCAGCTGCCCCAGAATGTGACTGGGCAATAGGGGCTGAATGCCTGTCATGGGTTTTCATCTCTGTAAGTTTTAACAGTAAATGCTACTACAGCAAGCCTGATATTTCTGCTTGAGTATTTGTCTTTTTTTTACATGACAGCAAAAACATATTAATTTGGATATACACAGAAGTCATTGGGTCCACAACCCTGATTCCTTAAACAGAATTTCATCTAATGACAATTAGGGGTATTTTAATAAATTGTAATTTAATGAGAGTGTTCTTTATTCATCTTTCACTTGGCTGACAATACACTCACTTGAATAATAATGTAAATACTATAAATAAAAAGTCAAAACGTTTAGTATATACCTATAGTCTATTTGCTCAAAATTAATTACTGCTAGGTACCATTTTGTTTTCTTTGTAAAAAGGGGCAAGAAAAAGATGCGGTAAGTGTTTCAAATATTAACTTCTCTATTTAACATTTTCTCCCCTAAGGCGAGTCTCTCCTACAAATATGAGAAAAATGGCAAAAGACTTATTGGTTTGGGATTAAGAGTATAGCTATGGAAGTGAACTCATCATTTTTCATCTTTTCATGCAGTGAGTGCTTCGTATGGTTGTTCAAAATTGAAAGCTAAGTGAATCTAAAAAACAACATATAACATTTGTTTTACAATCAATATATGATATTTCTGACAAGCTGCAATAAATAGTTTAGAAATTATTAATTTAATTCAGGATTCTAATTTAAGGTGCAGGCAATCTTTAAACTCTTCACTAAAACAATTGGACCTCTATATCTAACCAATGTCTCAATTGAAATATTAAAAATGTAATTTATCATTTAGGAATTACTGTATTGCACTGAAAATGGATGTAAATGACACCATTAAAATGTCACCATAGAGAAGCACTATAAATGATCTGACTTTCAGTCCCTTCAAATACTTGAAATTAAGATGGAATAAACCTTCACTTTGCTATAGTCCTCAATTAGTATCGATATTTTATGAATCATTACCTTCTGAACACATTATACTATGGGACACTCAATACCCTAGGAGAAAAAGCAAATCTAGTTCCTCTAGTCTAATCAGCTGCCTTCCTGGGGTGACAAAATTCACACTTGCTGAAAAAGTACCGATTCCCAAGTAATCACTCAGTAGTAGTTGCCGAGTGAATGAAGTCGGTCTAGGTTACCTATCTGGACAAGGAATCATGATGTTGTTAAGAAAGCGGAATATAATTCCTTCAATGGAAACGGCAAATGATTATATGGTACTAAACTCCATGTTGTTAAATGGCCCAGCATGATCCGCACTCAGCTACCCTCTCCAACTTCCTTCCCCTCCACTCTGTCCTCGTTCTCTGAGTTTCATCCAGAGGGACCTGCTTTGGTTCTCACAAACACGACATGCTCCTCCCTCTCTCTGGCAATGGGGCTGCCTTTATCTAAAGGTTCTTTCCCTTTGTACCCCACTAATCTATTCATTCTTCATAATCATCTTTCAGATCTCATTGGAGAGAACTTTCCTTTCTTCCTCACGCTAGGTTAAGCACATCTCTTCCATCATTTCTTAGCACTGAATATTCATCATTTTCATTACATATTTATATTTGGCATTTTAAAACTTTTGTCTCCTCTCTAAATTGTAAGTTCTATGAAAGCCAATATTATTTCTTTTTTTCTTAAACTTGTACCCCTAGGGTACAATACCAGATAAGGAGAAAGTGCTTAATATTTGTTGAATGAATGAATGAAAGGATATAGGAATAAATGGGAACAGATCAGAATTTGCTGTGCAGTCAATTAATAATGTTACAGATCAAATGATATCTCTGAGAATGTTAGTATGCTCATCTTCCCTGATACTATTAGTATATTTATAACATGGCAAGGAGATATAGAAGGGAGCACATCCTATCCAACGTCAGTCACAGTGAGGTCCCTCCTGCCTCTGCCGCCAACACCCATACACATATTGTAATTCCCTCAGCATCATCACATGATATCTGGATACTGGGAATGGGGTAGATAGGATGTACCTATCCAAACATCAGAGGGGAAATGAACATCTGTGTATGGAATATATTACATGAATTCTGAAGCACAAGACTTAGTTGCTTTGATTCAGACTAAAAAACTTATATTTCCATCAAGACGGAAACTGAAATTTGCAGAAACAATTAGAAGCATATTCCACTATCATGTTAGAGTCCACACACTTCTAGCATCCTCACCAATTTCAGTTTCACTGCGACCTTGGTGGTGTGCAAGAACAAAACCAAAACACAAACAAAAATAAGAAAACAAAACAATATAAAGGATAGCAGAAAATTATCTTAGTTGAATACTAAGTTTTTTTTTTTTTTTACTTAAAGAGTAGCATTAAAAGAATGTTAATTCTCTCGTAATCTAAAAGCAACTTAATACATTGCTGTCTTATGCATGAGCGCTTTGCAGGGTGACCATGGGGCCTGGAACCTCCCTTCCTCCCAATAGCGAGTTACAGTATATTTGTGTTCCTTTTGAGTAAAATGATCCAATTATTTGTCCTTTTCTTCCACTTCACTTTGCGTTGTGCAGCTCTCCTTGGTCAAAGAGAGAGGAACCAAATAAAAACTGGAACATTTAAATCAAGTTGACATTCCCCATTCCCCTTGCTTCGATTTTGAATATGTAACAATTGAGATGCCAAGATAAATCTGAATAGATTGATCAGTTTTTCTGGGAGAAACTCTTCTAAATACATTTAAATTAAAAAAAAAAAAAAACACTTCAAGCCATATAAAATAATTTAGGAAGTGGTGCTCTGGGATTTCTGAAGATTACAGAATTTACTTATAGTTATCCATAATAAAATCAGTAAAATCTGTACTGAATTTTATAAATATTAACATGAATCTTAAAAGGCCAGTCTTTTGTAATGGGGTAACTTTTACCATACATTTTCACCAAAATATTTCCAAGAAAAGTTCAAAAACTTTTAGGCCATCTGTTCCTTATAACTTTATATATATTGCTTATCATGATAATGATCACTTATTTTAGAAGATTTTATAGGGTAAATCACAATGGATATCACATAATGATTGAAACATGGAAGAGCAATTTGAAAGCATTTAAATCAAAACAGTGCTTGTTTGATAAAATAAAATACACTAAATAATCACTATTAAAAGTGTCTACATGCTATTTATTTAACCTGAAGTAAAAAAATATTCAGACAAAGCACTGTAAGGAGAGTACATGATCAATGATAACAGTTTCCTTGGAGCCATTACAGTCCATCAGTTATTTCAAAAGTTATCATATATTCAAAACCAGATTATGTCTATTTGAGATATGCTTAATTCACGCATTTACTCTTCTCTTGGCAATAGAGAAATTTTTGTATTTGCAAGCAAATCAAACTTGTACAGTATACCATAGGATATAGATGTATACATAATTGCAAAAAACTTAAAAAGTTTTTGAAAATTTCTTTCAAATATTTGAGATTATTTTAAAACAGTTGTCTTCTAGCTTGACTGGCAATCTTATTCCTCTGCATTAATTAAAAACTTAATGAACTAGGGGTCGGCTCCGTGGCCGAGTGGTTAAGTTCACGTGCTCCGCTGTGGTGGCCCAGGGTTTGGATCCTGGGTGAGGACATGGCACTGCTCGTCAGGCCACGTTAAGGCGGCGTCCCACATCCCACAACTAGAAGGACGCACAACTAAGATATACAACTGTGTATGCGGGGGGGGGGG